>NW_022437013.1:1592172-1722052 GCF_009761245.1 Sapajus apella | reverse complement strand
ACACACACACACACACACACACACACACACACACACACACACACACAAAGAGGTCTGAAAAAAAGGAGAGGAGATGGACCACAGCAGATTTTATAGGCAGGCTGGAGAAGGTGGTATCTGATTTACATAGGGTTTACAGATTGTTTCAATCAGGTAAAATGTCTGCATAGTGAGGGGAGAAGGCTGGTCTCCCCACAGTAATCTTATTATGCAAATGGACTTTCCAGTTGACTGGTGCTATTTTGTCTGCTTCTTACTGGACATGTAGCTGACAAAGAGAAGGGAAAAGATGTAGCTGCCATCTTGAACGTGATTAGCACAACTGCCGGTATCTATGTCTGCAGCTCAATTTTACAGGCTGCTCTTCGTTAGAAAGGAAAATAATTTAGGGTTGCTTTTCATTAAAAAGAAAAGCCTTACCAAGGACTACCATACACTTACTATCTGCCTTGAGTAATTTCTTCTTAAGTCCTATATTATTATGTTATTCCAGAGAAAGGTTGGAAAGTAAGCCACATTATACAGGGTTAAATGAAAACCCTCTTATGAGATTTTATGGCTTATAGGGTATGATTCCCCAGGCCCCTTAGATTGGAATTTGGGCAAGAGAAGAAAAAAGGTCAGAATTTAGTCCTCAATGCTCTACACTGTGGGTTATGTCTTCCTGATTATTTTTGTATTCCAATGAATATCCATGATATTTTTTTCTGTGATACAGTTAGTTTACTTGGAAATAATTTGATTTTATTGGGGTTTGCTTTTAAGTTATGTTAGGTATAATGGAAGCCACCATTGTAAAATTATAACTAAGACAGTAAAAGAGATCTGACCTAATCAACTCCATCTTGCTTCTGACCTCCAAGCTATCTTTGTTAATTCTTGGGTGTAGGCTGAACTAACTTTGAGAGGAACTTAGTTTATAGTTTATAGTTTGCAGAAAAAAAGATGATAATAGCCTTTTCCCAAAACAAATCCCTTTCTTGCCTGGGACCAGACTGGCTTTGTAGGATTAACAAATTAGTCAAAAGATTAGAAATTATGGTTTAGGAGTCATGCAACTGGAGGCTGCAAGATTCTCGCCCTCCCCATATTGCTTCTGGGGATATCTATTATTATAATCGAACAGTGTTTGAGACATTTTGCAGATGCTGCACTTGATGGTTCAGCTGGTACCACCCAGAATGATAAACTGGCTCAACTGATCTTGTGGCCCCCACCCAAAAACTGACTCAGTGCAAGAAGACAGCTTTCACTCCCTATGACTTCATCTCTGACCAACCAATTAGCACTCCCGACTCACTGATCTCCTGCACCCACCAAACTATCCTTAAAAACTCTAATTCCGCACAGCTGACCCTAGGTGAGTTACTCTTTCTCTATTGCAATTCCTCTGTCTTGATAAATTGGTTCTGTCTAGGCATCGGGCAAGGTGAACTCATTGGGCATTTATATGATCAGTGTAGCCTTCACTCTAGGCCTAATTTTGTACCTACTGAGGCAATAACTTCTAAGTCTTCTACTCAAATTTCCGTAAATTACAAGCCTTTTTCTCATTGCAGCTAGTGGAAACACAAACTATTACCAGCTCCATGTTAGCTCCAGAGATTGTTGCCTCTAATTCTTTCAGGCATTTCCCTACCCCTATCCCCATTCACCGGCCTTGGATATTTTCCTCCTACACGTGCTCTGATTAGTACTTGTCTAAAGAATTGAGAGAAACCTTTTGTAGATATTTACAGTTCTTTTCTACCTAAGTTCTCCTCTCCCTGTGTTATGGTCTGAAAACTCTCTCCAAGAAGTACATTGGCACAGCCATAGGGCTCACATTTTTGTTTCTCATTTCTCTCGGAATACTGTCCTATGCTACCAGATATCCAATATCTGAAAACATTTTTATACGTTTTGCCTGATTTTTAATGTTTTTCGGGCATGAGAATAAATCTGGTTTCTGAAATTCAACTGTTGACAGAAGCAGAAATCTAATCTTCTGACTTTTAATTTCAGCTTTTATATTTTTTAGGTATAGAATTACTACTTGATTAATTTGTACAGTGATCAGCTCTCTGATAATACTTTACATTTTAATTTTTCAAATGTTTTCGTGAGAGAAATTTTAGTCTCTGATAACTTCAAAATCTGAGTCTCTTTGTTGATCTGTTCCTATTGTCTATGTTTTTTCTTTTTCTTTTTTCTTTAGATTCATTCAGTTATTTTCTAACGATTTTTATGTTTGTATTATGAATAAATTTTTAAAACATATATAGAAGTATAAAGCATACAGAATAATATAATTAATTTTTTTGGGGGGGTTGGGGTCTTGCTCAACTGTTGCTCAGGCTAGAACACAGTGGCATGATCATGGCTCACTGTAGCCTTGAACTTCTGGGCTCAAGTGATCATCCCATCTCAACCACCTGAGTAGCTAGGACTATAGGCATACACCATCATGCCTGGCTAATTTTTATTTTTATTTTTTGTAGAGACAGGGTCTCACTATGTTGCTCAGGCTTGTCTTGAACTCCTGGCTTCAAGTGATCCTCCCACCTTGGTCCTACAAAGCACAAGGATTACAGGTGTGAACAATCACACCTAGCCTATACTTAACCTTAATATACTCATCAGCAGTCTCCAACAATCACTATCATGTGGCCCATCCAGTTCATCTACTCTCATTATTTTGAAGCAATCACATATATTATAGTATTTCTTCAATAAATATTTCAGAATATATCTCTAGAATATAGGAATACTTTTTAAAAATGGCAACCACAGTATGATTATTAAACATAAATATTAACTATTATAACTTTATAATAGTTAATGTTCGAAATTTCATTTTTCCAAAAATATTATATTTTTATCATTTAAAAACTGAAGGTTAATATAATGTCCACATATTGCAACTGACAGACAAGTACTTTTAAACTATGGATTCACACTCAATTTTTCTATTTAATTTATTTATCACAAGAAAAAAAATGGTTGTTTGTCATGGTTAGTTTCCACAGACTGGCATTTTTTTTTTTTTTTTTTTTTTAGACAGAGTCTCACTCTGTTGCCCAGGCTGGAGTGCAGTGGCGTGATTGGTTCACTGCAATCTCCTTCCAGGTTCAAGTGATTCTCCTGCCTCAGCTTCCCAAGTAGCTAGGGCCACAGGCATGCACCACCATGCCTGGCTAATTTTTGTATTTTTAGTAGAGACAGGGTTTCACCATGTTGACCAGGCTAGTCTTGAACTCCTGACATGAAGTGATCCACCTGCCTTGGCCTCCCAAAGTGCTGGGATTACAGGAGTGAGCCATGGTGCCTGGCCCACAGCAGACTGGCTTTTACAGAATACTTCTATGTGATGTAGATGAACATATTCCACAAAATATACTATCCTTTATATTTTGTCAGAATCAGAGGCTGGCAAACTATAATCCTTAGGCCAAATTAGGCCAATCGCATGCTTCTGAATAACCTATGAGTTAAATTTTTTTAATAGTGAAATTTTTTTAAAAACGTAATAGTAATCACATATAGCCCATGAAATTTAGAATCTTTACTCATTTATTCCTTTACAAAAGACGTATGCAGACTCCTACTCTTAACTAATAGCTGGATCCAGAAACATGAACTGATTCATTCATGTTCATGATTCTTTTTTCTTTTGGTTTGTGCTAAATTACTTCATAAGTTGGCATGGCTTCTTCCATCACACGCTATACACTGTCCAGTTGTTTTTAACTGGCTAGTTTTCATTAAATGTCAGACATTGTGAATGAATAAAAATTGATATTTAAAATCTCAACAATACTACCACTCGACACCTTTTCACAAGTTATTTACATTAAGGGCAGATTACGTTACTCCAATCAAGGAATGTACTGATTCAAAGCTATGCTTCAATTTTTATAAGAGCTAATCTATTTTTATTACCTCAGTACTCCTAAGGTATACCCTTTCAAATCCTAAATAAAACTCTGAAGTGATTATCAGGGCTCATCATTCTTTTGGGACCTTGAACTTCAATACATTTTCTCAGGCATGTGAGACTACTGGAAGTTCTGTTCAGTTCTTTAGGTCTTTAAGCTGTTATTTCTGAAATATAAATGCTGTAAGGAAAGCTGTGCCAAATGGCAGGCCTCTGAATCCCTTCTCTCTGGAATATTAGTCCCACAAGCACTTCTTGTATTTTTAGCTTTCCAATGCCTTCAGATAGGTTTGTTTAGCTTTTGCTAGTATTCTCAGCAGGGGTGTTAGTGCAAAACAAACTAGTGCATCATTTCCTTAACTGGAAGCTGCATATTTTATTTGAGATGCCCACGTAACCTCCAAAAAGGAAATGTCTTGACGGCAATTAGATATAAGAATCTGAAATAATTTCACTGCCTGCCTTTTAAATATTGGTGTTTACCTAAATCTCTTCTCATCTTCCTGTCCTGGGGTGGCCTTATTACTCCCTATGGTTTCATTTATCATTTATATGTGGATTACTCCTCATTCTAATATTTTTGGTCCTGAGCTTTCTCCTAAGAACTAGACTTGAATTTTCCACTGTTTATTACTTATCCGCTTTGCTACCGCACACACTTCAAAACCAGAATGTTTAAACAAGATCTCTTGATCTCTCCCCAATCCCACCAATCAACGTCTTTATTCTGAGTTGAACTTCTTCCCTGACACTATCATCTAATTCTTCAGGCCTTCCCTATATTTAAGTGTTAACACATGATTTTTAATAATAATGTGGTTTGGGTATAATTTATGTGGAAGCTTTCAAAAATCAAATCCACAGACTCATATAAAACTATTTTTAGTTGTTAAAAATATAATAATACCTAAGCTAAATTGGCATTATGCATTCATTGGTTTGGGGAAATTTCAATTTACTTATGCTCTTCTAAAATTCTTAATTCTGAATTTTTTAATCATTAAAATTACTTTTAAAACTATAATTTTTCTCTTTAATTTAATCAATTTGTATGCCTATATTAACAGGTGCTACATTTTCTGACCATTTTGAAAACTTTTGTGTCCTTTACATGAACAACATATGCAACCAGAAATATATGTAACCCCAAGAGAAGACTGGAAAATTGGTGCTTTCAGCACAGGTTTTTAAAACCTCATTTTAGTTTTTACTAGTGATTGCAATAATAAGTTTTTAAATTAGACTAAAATTATAACCATAATATTCATACAATTCCCTAACTGTTCCCTATATCCCTGTCATTTGAATAGAACAGGTGTCTGCATTTTATAGATTGATTTAAAATGTTTAGGTCTTGATCAAATGGTTCTCCAGCTATTCCTATGTTTATAACTCCTCTAATCAAGAAACATTCAAAGACATACTATATATCTGGCATGAACCACCACGACTTCACCTTTTACCAGGTTATTTGCAATAATCCTCATTGGATGTGTCACAAAAGCAAGGATAAGTATTATCCACCGATAAATCCTCAGAACTTGGAACACTACCAAACACATAGCATGCCTTCAGTTAGTATCCCAGTCATTCATTCAAAAAATCTTTTTGAGCATCTACTGTGTGCCAGGCACTGAGTTAATAAAATGGAAAAACAATGAAAACAAGTTAGGCACTATTCCTACTTTAATGCAAATGAAACTTTTATTCTAGCGGTATTATAAATAGTAATAGTAATAAACATGAATATATAGCATATTTTCAAGTAGCAGATACATTTTAACAAGAAAGGAAAGCAAGATATGGAGAAAGAAGGTGCTAAAATTTGAATGTTTGACTACTCTAAACCTTCTGTTTAAATTGAATCTCCAGTGTTGGAGGTGGAGCCAAACTGGAGGTGTTTGAGTTGAGGGCAGATCCCTCATGAACAGATTAATGCCCATCCTGAAAAGGAGGGAGGAGGGCACTGAGTGGCTGAGTGAGTTGTCACTCTATTTGTTCTGACAAGATCTGATTGTTAAAAAGAGCCTGGCATTTGTTCCTTTTTTTTCTTTTCTTTTCTTTTCTTTTTTTTTTTTTTTTTTGAGTCAAGGTCTCACTCTATTGCCCAGGCTGGAGTGCATGGCGCCATCTTGGCTCACTGAAACCTCTGCCTTTCGTGTTCAAGCAATTCTCATGCCTCAGCCTCCCCAGTAGCTGAGATTACAGTGTGCATCACTGTGCCCTGCTAATTTTTGCACTTTTAGTAGAAATGAGGTTTCTCCATGTTGTCCAGGCTGGTTTCGAACTCCTGGACTCAAGTGATCTGCCAGTCTCAGCCTCCTAAAGTGCTGGGATTACAGGTATGAATCACTGAGCCCAGCCACTTCTTCTCTTCTTTCTTTCCTTCCTCTCATCATGTGATCTACACACTTAGGCTCCCCTTCCACCATGAGTGGGAGCAGCCTGAGCTCCTCGCCAGAAGAAGATGTTGGTGCTATGGCTTCCTTTACACCTAGCAGAGCCTTTCTTTATAAATTACCCATACTCAGGTATTTCTTTATAGCAACACAAAACAGACTAAGACAGAGCACTAAATGAGTTGAAGGTCATTTTAGACAGACTTTTCTGAGAAGGAGGTGATATGTAAGCAGAACTGTGAATAAAATAAGAAAGCAAGTCATAGGAATGTCTGGGGAAAGATCATTCCAGGTTAAGAGAACAGCAAGTGTAAAGGCCTTGAAGTGATCTATCTAGAGTAAAATGGGAAAGACAAAGACTGTTAAAAGTTGTGGTTTTAAGTAACAAGGGGCCATATCACATGGAACTTTGTTAAATAAATACTTGAATGACAGACACATCAGCAGCTTACTTAATTCCACCCTCTCTATCAAGGCCACAGTGGCTGCCAGATGTTAACCTTGGTGAAGATGCTGAGATTTATTAGAGGAATATATGTGTCATACTGATATAATCAGACTAAAAACAAATTGCATCCTCTGTTCCTGCTAAGCAGTGCCAAGTAAGTCAGTCTGTATCTATGGATCTCTCTCTGCTGACTTAGGAGAAAAAAGAGTTCTCAAGGGCAGATTAGCCAAGGGGCTGAAAGGGCTCCCTGAAGTACAGTCAAGTCCAGCTGAAGCACTATAGAAGAGGCTGCAGAACTAGGAAAGAAGTTAAAGTGAAATCTTAGGGCTAGGGAAGCTATGAACGACTGTCTTTGTCACATCCATCCTTTAGTTAACAAAAGCTCCAAAGGGCACTGCTAAACATGTGAGAAAAACAGCAATTTGGAGATACTGGAGTTATAGGAGAATTTTGTTTTTCCTGTGTACTAATACTGATTTCCACAACAAGGTAAATGGTGGATTTCATGAGACTCCAAGTTTAAGTAGATAATTGTAAATTAGCTAGAAGTTTAACTAATTATTCCCTGTAAATCAGTAAGCTTATGCAAAAGGAGTAGAGCCAAGAGATATTCAGAATCTGTGAACCAAAGCAAGAAGTGTGTATTCAAGTAGGAAGTAATCAGTGCTCCACATTGTATAGTCACTCATGCAAAACTCTTATTTTCAGAGGAAATTAAGCATATATTTATTTGAGGGAAGAATGTGGCTTTGCATATAGAGTTAGGCTCAATACATGACAAAACAATATTGCACTTTGCCTCCCAGATTAGAATTTACTTATTTAAAAAAATAATAAAGTACTAAATTTTGAAAGCTTCTTGCCCCCACAACTCCAACCCCAACAGTTGAAACATTAGCAAATTCAGACAATGTGTATTGAGATAACAGTAGTCTTGCTAATTCTAAAGCTTTATCCAACTGATTAAACCTGATGTTATAAAAGCCTACTTTGAAGAAAATTCTTGGGTCAATTCTATGTTATTTTTAACTCAGGGAGGGTACTTCTCCTTGAGTTCATTTGATGGAGAGGGTCAATAGACATAGAGAAAAGCAGTTCTCTTGTTTTTAAATAGTAGACAATGAAATGCTCTATTATGACCATCAACATCAGCGTCATCAAAGTTAACCGATTACATAGTACATCAAACTCTGTGATGAGTTATCCATTGTTGAATTAGGAAGTAGGGTTTGAGAATACAGATTGTCTTTCCAAAATGTTTTTGAGATCACATCCATTATATCATTCACTCATTTATCAAAAATATAAGCCTCTGCTATTTGCAAAGCTTACTCTGTGCATGTGTGTCTGTGTGTGTGTGTGTATAGTCATGCATTTCTTAATGATGATGATACATTCTCAGAAATGCATCATTAGGTCATTTCATTGTTGTATGAACATTATAGAGTTTACTTACACAAACCTAGATGGTATAGCCTACTACACACCTAGGCTATATGGTATAGCCTATTGCTCCTAGGCTACAAACCTGTACAGCATGTGACTGTGCTGAATACTATAGGTGACTAACATAATGGTAAGTGTTTGTGTATCTAAACATAGAAATGGTACAATAAAAATATAATATTATAATCTTATGGGATCACTGCTGTATATAAGGCTAGATAGATAGATAGATATACATATATATATATGTTCACCTTGACCTAGTTCTAGATATTCAAGAGATGGTACACAATAGTTGATTGATAAATATTTTCTTCAGTGAATAAGTGAAAGAACAGGTTCCTCCCATTTGAGTTTATAGTTTAAGACAGATATCTCTCCTCATTAATCTGAAAGCAAAAGTATAAGAATAAGGCATAGATAGTAGAATGACAGTATCAATACTTCTATTTCTAAAATTCTATGACTCTACATCAAAGTATTAGCATCCAAGCATATATGTCTCTTTAATGGAAGCCAAGCATATATTTCATCTGCTGATCAGGAGTAAATACATTCTAAAAATGGAGCAAGAATAAGTTCACACCTATGACAAATTTGAAAAAAATAAAGGATGCCAAAGATTCTTTTCTGACAATCTGATTAACATATGAGTTTTTCCTGAAAGAAGTGGAGGCCTAAGAACTGTTGAAAAATGAGTGTATACATTGGCTGTTGGTTTTTTGCCCCTCCACCTTACAGTAGTGGCACTGGGGGCTCATAATTATCTGTTCCTTTGGGTGTACAAGTCTAGCATTCAAGAAATGTTTTCTTTCTAGGTACTTTGTATCAAATAAGATATCCTGACAACATATAGCAGATAATGCTGCAGGAAGGGAACCAGTCTTGGTATAATCATAGGTAACTGAGTGAATATAATCAATTAACTTTTGTTTAATTATTACTACTTAAAACAGAAAAATGATGCCACTAACTAGCTGTGTAACCGTGGTCACTTAACTGTTGGGGCTTTGGTTTCCTCATAGTTAAAATGAGACTTTCTTGTAAGTTAATGCCCGAAGTCCTTCCTTGGTCTCTAATTTTATGATTCTAGCATTTAGCAAGTTCAACTTTGAAATCTTTGTGCTTAAAAGTAGCAACTGTATGATTCCTTATTTACTTTGAATTGCTTCCCTGTAAACATCTCTCCCCACCATCACCCAAGGAACTCCTTTTGTTGTTCAGATAATGAATTACTTTTAATAGAGAGATTAGATTTCTAAAATCAAGCTTACTGGAACATTACTTAGCCACTTCTAATCTTTTCTGGAAAAGAGTGATATATAAATAATAAATAAATGACATGAAAATGAAGCAGCATATTTAAAAGCCCATTTAAACAATCTTAACAGAGGTTTTAAGCACAGGAAGCAGAGACATCAAAATCTTTCACCCCAGGGAGTTCATTTAGTGGGCTAGGACAAAGGGTATTCCAGGAATAAAACATTGCCAAAAAACAAAAAACAAAACAAAACAAAACAAAACAAAACAAAAAAAACAAAAAAAAACTTGGAAGTGAGAACTTGTACCCAAAGATATCTTTAGCTTTACCAAATGATAGAGATGGTAGAGATGATTAGGTCACCGAGGCTAATCAAAGAAATAATACAAGCTAGGCTAGGCTACATGTAAAAAAAGTGGAGTGATGTCATGAGCTATAGTTAAAAGTTGAGAAAGAGACATCCAGACAGACAATCTGATAATAGTAGCCATAGTAGAGGTAATGGCGCTTATTATCATTTAGTTCAAACATACTAGAGCCAAGCCCTACACAAAGTATTTAATACACATTTTCTTATTTATTCTTCATATACCTCTATAGAGTTAATAGGTTCATCTTCATTTCATAAGTTGAGGAAACTTTAGGCTTAAACAGTTAAATACATTTTCCAAGGTCACACAATTTGTATGTGTCAGAGGCTGTGCAAAAGATCTACCTAACTCCAGAGTTTTTGTTCTTAAATCCTGCATAAAGTGTACATCAATGTGGCCCTGATGATTCGAGATTTGGTGTCTATCTCTACATGCTTAAGATCTCTGTTGTAGATATATGAATGTATAATTCTCTTTGACACTTCTTTACTTGAACCCTGTGTTCACAACTCCTTCTATTTTGCCAACATGACTTGTGACATGTTACAATTAATTAACTAAAGCTTATCTTAACAGTTGCTCCATTTTTGTCTCCTTAATGGAGTCTTGAGTGACACATTCTGCTCCCTTGATGAAATTCAGCTCAGAAAGCTCTGTAGGTTGTCAGTAACATGTGTCTTAGTTTGCATCTATTTTTTAATCTGATCAGTGTCTATTTCAAGAAATAACAATGCTCCCATTATTCCAGTAAACATCTGTACTCATGATACAAAAATGAACTTTTGTTATTTAGCTGCAAGGTCCAATTTGGTTGGAAAATATTAGCAATGGAAATAGATGTTTAAAAGAAAAAAATTCTAAATTTCTTGATAATCTATTGTAATATCCCATGATCTTTTATAGGCTTATGTTCAATACGGTTTATATTTTTCTTATTGCACTGCTTTTATAACAGCGACTATTTTCTACACTTTCAATTTGTCTTATAATCATTGGATATACAGAAGGGTATAGGTCTATCCCTCTAAACTTATTGAGGGACTGTGTTAAAAAAAAAAAAAAAAGACTTCTCTTCCTGCGTCCCCAAGGGGCCTGATTTCAAAAGTAAGAGTTTCCCTCCAACCGGGAACCAGACTCTTCCTGGGTCTGTGAGGGGTGTGGTTTCAAAGGCAGGAGTTTCCCAGCTCCACATCTCCACCCCAGAACATAAAGTTCTTTGTCTGGGTTTTCCACACGGGCTAGGTGGGGAAAGCCAGGTGGGTTCCTTTGTCCAAAAAAACGCTGAAATTTCCGGGAGGAGGGGGCGCTGTAACTCAGAGTTGTGGACCAAGTAGCCAATCCGGTATCAAAGTCAAAAATCAATCACTCCAGAGGAAGTTTGAAAGAGCTCCTCTCATTGGATGAGAGCATGAATGGGGAGGGAATAACTCAAGGGTTAAAACTCCCACTGCTCTTTACCTATAGGGATTTCTTCTCTGGATCCCCTCCCATGGCTGGAGCTGGTTCTGTCTCTCTCTCTCTCTCTCTCTCTCTCTCTCTCTCTCTCTCTCTCTGTCTGTCTAATAAATCACTTTTCCACAAAAACTCTTTGGGTCCATGATATTTATTTAAATGGCAAACTCACTGTACCTCTGGGGCCCCTTTCCCCATTAGTGAGGTTAATGAGGCTAAGAATCTCTTCAGATTGGGGAGCTGGGGATGGTGATGCTCCCCTAGTCACATCTTTTAGCGAGCCAGCCAGGAGAATGAGGGATTTCAGAGCAGTGAGTGATATCGGACCCCTTTTGCTTGCTAATCTGTCTTTTCATTTCTTTTAAACTTGTTAAGGAAGTAAAAACCAGGTGCCCGTTGGCCATCTATGTGTGAATAACATGGCTGCTGGACTTAAAGACACAGGTGTCAGGCTTTCTGGGAATGGACTCTCTAACAAACCCCAGCTCTTAGGAACTGGGTGTGTTGGTCAGCGACGAACCTGCTTCCGTTTCTTACTGTTCTTTCTTTCTCTGGGCCAAGCCAAGGGCTGGCAGGAGGAAGGGCAGCAGTCCTGAACTCCCAGTTCAGTCCAGTTGAGATCAGGGCCCCACTTAGACCTCCTAAGAAAAAACCTCCTATGTCAGCCATGCCCAGCCTTTCAGACCCCAACCCCCTGGATCCAGATTTCCATGAAGCAAACTTCTTCCGGGCTCTTTCCTCTAAGATATTTCCTACACATGAGGCTATTACCCTTTTTTCTAGGACTTTGAGGCTCTTGGGGTGTCAGTCCAGGGACCCTTGCCCATGGTGCACTCAGGCTTATGCCTATAAAAACCTCCTATAATACACAGGGCCAGTTCCCTTAGTCTGCAGTGCTAGGTTATGTCCTAACAGAGCCAGAGTATATCAGTAGGTACTGGAGGCTATAGGATATTGTGTTTTTTGTCACCCACAATTTCTCAATCCAACTGAGTGGTGCCAGAATCCAGTGATGTACAATTTGTCTTGCCTAGGATTGGCTCTTCATATGGCAGAACTTCTCCATCTAGGATACCATAGTCAGACCTGGTCCAAGGCTCAGTTAGTTACTGGCCCCACAACCCTATGGCATATTCCTATAATGGAAAGTGAGGTGGGGAGAAGGTGCTCATCCCAAAGTCATTGTCCCAGCCTCAGCCATGCGGCCAGCCATTACCTTCTTTAAGATTGTTGTGCTTAGAGGCCCCTCCCAAGGAGTTTATCCTCCTAGGGCAGTTTTATGGTCAAGCCTATGTTAATTAAACTCTTGCTAGGGAATATTGGCACCCATCACCCAAGCCTCACTGGCCTAGTTCTTCAAGGATGCACCGGTACAGGGCCACGAAGCCTGGTAGTCCCCATATCCTTAATGTGGCCATAAGGACATTAGACAGTGAGTGTGTGTCTATGACTTTGGTAAGTGTGATTAAACCCGGCACATGGCGAGGGGGCAGAAGATGATCATGCATCTAGGGTACAAGGAAATTACAAGGTGCTATAACTGGGGAATGCCCCAGAACTAGCAGTTGCAAGGAATAACCAGGGATATGGGCATCCCTGTGTTCAATTTCAGATGGGTGCTACTCCTCCCAAGGCAAAATCACCCTTAAAGTGTATCTTGGATAACTGGGACCAATTTGACCCATGATCTTTAAAGAAGAAGTGGCTCATTTTTCTCTGCCAAATAGCCTGGCCATGATACCCTCTGCTGAGTGAAGAAACCTGGCCTCCTAAGGAAAGTATAAATTATCACACCCTTCTACAATTAGACCTGTTCTGTAAGAGAGAAGGTAAATGGATTGAAGTCCACTATGTGAAAGTTTTCTTGTCTCTAAGGGATAATCCTCAACTATGTAAGGCCCATAACCTATAACCTACTGGTCCCTCCTCAGGTCTACCCCCATATTTAGGACCCTCTCTGACTCCTCCCTCCACCGATATTGACCAGGTTTCCTCAGCTCCAGTAACCCAAGAGGAGTCAGGGAAGGCCAAACTGCCAAGGGACCTCAGGCTACTAGCATGCCCCAACACTGCCCCCTACAGGCAGTAGGAGGAGAATTTGGCCCAACCAAAGTACATACTCCCTTTTTACTTTCTGACTTAAAGCAAATCAAGTCAAGGTGCACTTAGGAAAATTTTCAGATGACCCAGATAAGCACATAGATGTTCTGCAGGGCCTGGGTCAGTCCTTCTAATTAGATTGGAGAGATATCATGTTATTGATTAGTCAGACCCTAACTAGCAGCGAGAGAGAGGCTGCTCTAGCAGTGGCTCAAAAGTTTGGGGACACCTGGTACCTTAGTCAAGTACATGACCAAATGACACCAGAGGAGCAGGATAGATTCCCTACAGGTAGACAAGCAGTCCCTAGAATGGACCCTCGCTGGGATTCTGATTCAGAACAAGGGGACTGGAGTCGTAGGCACCTATTGACTCGCATACTTGAAGGATTAAGGCAAACTAGGAAAAAGCCCATAAACCATGCAATGTTACCCACCATAACTCAGGGAAAGGAAGAAAACCCAACAGGCTTCCTTGAACAGTTAAGGGAGGCCTTAAGAAAGTATACGTCCCTGTCACCAGACTCCATCGAGGGTCAGCTAATATTAAAAGACAAATTTACTATACAATCAGCAGCAGACATTAGGAGGAAGCTCCAGAAGCTGGCCCTGGGGCCAGAACAGAGTCTAGAATCATTACTAAATCTAGCATCCTTGGTGTTCTATAATAGAGACCAGGAGGAACAGGCTGAAAGGGACAGGAGGGATAAGCGAAAGGCCGCAGCCCTAGTCATGGCCTTCACGCAGGCAGACGCAAGGGGCTTGGAAGAGAGAAAGGGTTGGGTTAGCCACCAGTCTGGCAGAGCTTGCTACCACTGCAGCCTACCAGGACACTTTAAGAAAGATTGTCCCCAAAGGAACGGACCACCTCCTCGTCCTTGCCCACTGTGCCATGGGGATCACTGGAAGGCAAACTGTCCCAGGGGACGAAGGTTCCCAGGCCCTGAGGTGGCTAAGCAGATGACCCAACAGCACGACTGAGGGTGCCTGGGGCAAGCCCCAGCACAAGCCATCACCCTAACCAAGCCCCAGGTAAAGCTAACCATAGAGGGCCAGGAGGTCAATCTTCTCCTGGATACTGACATGGCCTTCTCATCTCCACTGTGCTTGAAAGCCTCAGTCCTCAGGGAACATGGAAAAGATGAATGAAATTCTTAAGAGACACTTTAAAAACTGGCACAGGAAACCCACCTCCCGTGGCCTTCTGTATTACCAATAGCACTTTTATGGGCTCAAAACTCTCCTCAGAAGATAGGACTCAGCCCCTATGAGATGCTTTACGGACAGCCCTTTCTTACTAATGATGTGGTGTCAGACAAGGAAACAGCAGATTTAATAAAAGATATAACCTCCTTGGCTAAGTACAAACAGGCTCTTAGGACCTTACCTGAAAGACACCCTAGGGAGAAAGGGAAAGATTTGTTCGGCCCTGGAGACTTGGTGTTTGTTAAGTCTCTCCACTCAGACACTCACCGTCTAGGCCCATCTTGGGAAGGACCATTTTTGGTTATTCTGTCTACCCCAACGGCAGTTAAGGTGGCGGGAATTGACTCGTTAATTCATCACACTCTGCTGAAACCTAGGACACTTCCTGAAGAATATCATAGGTCCTCCACTTCACAGCCTGAAGTTTCAGGAGACAACCCTTCATATACCTGTAAGCCATAAGAGGATCTACGTTTGCTCTTCTAACAAAACCCCTAAGAAAGTAACTACTCATGAGTCTAACTTACATCCTGGCATTAACAGGACTACCACTCTTAACTTTATTATTTGCAAGCGGACTTTATGCCGTGATCCCTACAGATTGGCCCAATAGCTCTCCTCCTCTCCTTCATAGTGCCGCCCAGCAATGACAATTTACACCGACTCTCAGGTGTAGAGTCATCTCTTGCCAATGCCACGCCATACTTGAACCCCAATTATGCCTTTCATAGTGGGCAGGGTGGGGTGGAATAATAGGAGGACTTGGTACTGGCATTGAAGAAATCATTACCTCTAGTCAGTTTTACTATAAGCTATCTCAGGACTTAAATAATGACATGGAAAATGGTTGCCAATTCTTTATGCAGAAGCAGCTTAACTCTTTAGCTGCCATGGCTCTTCAAAATAGAAGGGCCCTGGATCTGCTAACAGCAGAGAAAGGAGGAGCCTGTCTCTTTTTAGGAGAAAATGCTGCTACTTTGTAAACCAATCGGGTATTGTCTTAAACAAAGTTAAAGAACTCAGGGACTGAATCAAATGCAGGGCTAAAGACCTTCAAGAAACAAGATTGTGGGGCTTGTTTAACAACTGGCTGTTCTGGCTCTACCCTCTTCTAGGCCCATTTATAACCATTTTATTACTGCTGGCCTTCGGGTCTCTCATCTTTAACCTTCTTATCAAATTCGTTTCTTCTAGAATTGAAGCCATGAGGCTACAAACGGTCCTGCAAATGGAACCCTGGATGTCCTTGGCTCATGAGTTCTATCGTGGACCTCTGGATCAACCTGCACCCCTGGATGACTCCCCTCTGGGGAAAAACCTCAACTGCAGGGCCTGTTCTATGCCCCAATTCAGCAGGAAGTAGTTAAAGAGTGATCAACACCCCTGTCACAACAGCAGTTGGACTTTCAGAGGGGGAAATTGGGGGACTGTGTTAAAAAAGACTTCTCTTCCTGGGTCTGCGAGGGGCGTGGCTTCAAAGGCAGGAGTTTCCCAGCTTCACCCTCCATCCGGGAACGTAAAGTTCTATGTTTGGGTTTCCCGCCTGGGCTACATGGGGAAAGCCAGGTGGGCTACTTTGTCCAAAAAAGCCTGCCGAAAGCTCTGGGAGGAGGGGGCACCATAACTCAGAGTTGTTGTGGACTAAGCAGCCAATCGATATCAAAGTCAAAGATCAATTACTCCAGAGGAAGTTTGAAAGAACTCCTCTCATTGGATGAGAACATGAATTGAGAGGGAATAACTCAAGGTTAAACATCCTGCTGCTACTTACCTATATGGACTCCTTCTCTGGATCCCCTCCCATGGCAGCATGGGAACTGTCTTACTTTCCCTCTCTCTGTCTAATAAATCATTTTTCTGCAAAAACTCTTTGGGTCCACTATATTTATTCAAATGGCAAACTCACTGCACCCCTTTCCCCATTCTTCAAGGTTAACAAGGCTAAGAATGCAGATCACCTGAGTTCAGGAGTTTAAGACCAGCCTAACCAACATGGAGAGACCATGTCTCTACTAAAAATACAACATTAGCTGGGGTGGTGGTTCATGCCTGTAATCCCAGCTACTCAGGAAGCTGAGGAAGGAGAATCACTTGAATGCAGGAGGCAGAGGTTGTGGTGAGCCGAGATCGTGCCATGGCACTGCAACCTGGGCAACAAGAAGAAAACTCCGTCTCAAAAAAAAAAGAAAGAAAGAAAAAGTTTAGCTTACACCTGCATCCTTCTTAAAGGACTCTTGGGGAAAGGCAGGGAGTGCCTGTTGTTTATGAGATAATATTGTTATGAAATAATTGTTTTTCAACTTTTAAAGGTATATTTACATTTAAAAGTAGGCTTAATATAACTCACTATTATCAAAATTATGGTCTAGACACCTTTCATATATCTACTTTATATTACTAATATTAACATGGTAACAGATTGTTCAAAAGTTTTAGTTCTGCTAATCCAGAATTCCTAAACCAAATTACTGGTGAATTTTAACTCTCTGACACTGTTCTTAAATATGACAGGGTTGTTATGGGTATTTGATTTCCAAGTTAATTGAGTCATTATAATTAGTCCATGATAGGTAAACAATATGTGAGCATTGCACAGTGTCAATAATGCAAAGGCTTTGAGTGCTCTCTTCAAGCAACAGACTGGAGCAGTGACGTACAGACTCATCCCACCGAGATAACTGGTCGCTGGCTAATCCTAAAGGGGTTGGTCTTGCTCTACCAATTTCTAAAGCCTTGCTCTACCACTTTGAGATTGTTGTTTTATATTCTTTGGCATGAAGAATATTTGCACCGTTCTAAATGTTTAAACAAACAGCCAGTGCTTCTCCCATCGGTAGTTAAAATATAATTTCCAATTTCAGATGAAATTCTCTAAACAGAAGGCTCTATGGTATTTTTTAAATTATAATTTTATCAATCTAAGTTACCAAGACAAGTTAACAATTTTATATAAATCAAAAATCTCACAGAGGAATGTAATTTCTAGTTTCAGAACCTCAGAAGAGGGTGGTATTACAATTTATTACATTTTCAAAGAAAGGTATCATATTAGTACACAATATCATATTCTGCTTTTTTGTTGAGGTTCATAATTGCATGGATCAATAATCAATTAGAATGAAATAGCAATTCTAATCATATCAGTAGGCATGTCCTCAAGGTCTGTTTAATGATTTATGACTGAGAAAATTAGTATAGATTTTATGATTTGTTGAGGTGTCTTTCATGCACAAGGACTAAGAATTCCTCAGGTTTTCCAGGGTACTCAATATTTTAATTACCAGAAAATATCATCTCTGCAAAGTAATTTACAATGAAAGAAAAAACAGCAATAACATATATTTTCTCTTTATGTATCCATTTTTTCATTTATTCATTCCATGAACATGTACTAAGTACCTAATTAGTATTAAGCATTGCACTAAGCAAGAGGAAGTAAAGCAGAAGAGAACACAAAACTGCTCTCAGAGTATAGTGGATAAAAAGAAATTATAACAGATGAAACAGTGAACTATCTTATGCACTATACTAAAGATGAAAAAAGGTGCTATAGAACATAGAGGCAGAAACAAAAAAGAACTTGTATCAAAGTAGAGATAACTCTAGGAACCAGGTATCAACAAAGTTAGAATAAGTAGAATTCGAGTACACTTTTGGAGCTGTACAGAGAAGTTCTTTATTTCTATTATCCCTATTATATGGAAGTCATTTCATCAGTCATATTAAGATTCTATCCTAAAATTTGAAATGCTAAGTAAAACTGCATCTCTCAGTGTCACAGAAATTTTTAGGGCCTCGGTCCCTATACCCTTACAGAGTAAAATTATATCCAATCAACATGTAGACTGACTCATAAGAATGCTAGTTTTAATATCTAACGTGTATTGTGATTTCGCAATTGGAAAGAGTAGAAATTTGCCCTATACACAATAAAAGACATGAATAAATTTAGTTCAAAACGATGCAGCTTAATTTACTGTTCATTTCCCACCTATATACCCAATTATATTCGAGTAGAGAACCACACATCCACTGGGTCAGAACTAACAGATGGAACAAATTATGAAATATTCATTCCTAAATTAGTGTTGGAGCTCATTTAGGAAGAAGTTTGTCTTCATAAACTGTTATTTGATTGACTAGAAATGTATAACAAAAACATTATAAATGTCTGGTTCTTTACTGCTGAATGTATGGTAGACTTCACAAATTAAAATCCATATCATTATTCTAGTTGTCAATTCTTTTAAAATAAATTCTATGGAAGCTGAGAGATCATCTAAGTTAATTACTACAATCAAGTTAACCCCTATTAGAACTCTAAATCTTAGATGTGAATGCTTTGGGTATTACACCTGACTGCACCAAGCGTGCCATGTGCATGTATATGATAATTAAATCCAGAAGTAATTGCCCAGGATTCTACTCAGCCATAATCGCAAGTAACCAAGAGCAGAACCTTACAGAATCATAATCTGTGGGAGATGTTTTGACACAGAATGACCAAATAAGATAATTTAGGAAGATAATAGTGTATCTCATAGAAAATAGAGGTGGTGATCCTTGCATCAGGATCAATGGAGAGGAGAAAAAAAAAAAAAAAACATTGAAAAATAATTTGGAGTGAGAGAGGTTGAAAAGAAAAATGACATCACGTGCAGAGGTCTTTTGGTGGGGAGGGATAGACTGTGAGCTTTTAGAGCTAAACCAATTAGTATGAAAGGAACTCACAGGGAGCAAGACTATCACTTTGTCAGTCTTCATAATCTTTATTGATTAAAAGTGATTGTCACTGGCAGGCAAGACAATGTGTCTTTATACAATGGAGCAGAACAAAAAACTTTGACCAGTCAATTTAAGATTCCTAAGACCCTTTGGGGAAAAATAGTGTATTCCATTGTAGATTCTGGAAAATAGTAAGTATTAGATGCAGAATTCATCTGCATCTGGCCGGTGCGGGGAAGAAGGAAACTTTCAAAACAATTAAATATTGCTCTTACTATGACCTTTTATAGCCCACCATCTTGTGGGGCCTCCGGGGAATTAGGCTTGCAAGGAATATTCACAAAAGAACTGAAATTTACAAAGGTATTATTCTGGTCCCTAGAGAATGCCCAAAATCTAATGCAATAACTTACTTCTATTCACTCAATCTTTGCACTTGCTATACCTTCTACCTAAAACGTTTTCCCTCCCATGACTCCCTCTCTCACTTCATTCAGATCTCTGCTCAAATATCATCAATTCAGAGTCTTCACAGTCCCTCTTTGTGAGTATTCTCTTGTAGTAAATATTTACAATTTTATATTGTCTTGGCATCCATTCTGAATATAAGTTAGACTTTGTCACACCAGAAGCCAGGGTTAGTCACCCTTGACAGTTTCCAGCTCTCTATCTCCTCTCAGTTCCAGTGTTATCAATCCAAATATCTGTTCTATACTGCTGCCTCTTGGTGACCACCTCACGATGGGACATATAGGAAAACAACCTACTGCACTCGCCCCATGATACCACATCCCATATAGACTGCACGGATCTGCCACAGTGACTATCTCTCAGTCACTATCATCTGTCTGTGACCCCACAGAATTTGTGCCTGCTTGCTTTACACTCACCAATTAGAACTCTCTTCAGAAAACCAAGGGCAAAGGTAATACACTTGACCCCAATGAATGCCTCTGCCCAAAGTCATAGAGGCAAACAAATACCTAGAAAGATAGGGGCAGGTTCCTGACAAAACCCCATCTCTAAGCTGAAGACAGTTTAAAGCCTGAAAGCCAAGCTACAAGTTAAAATTTCAGACTAGATTGAGAACTTGTCTTCCCATTTGGCATGCTTTATTCTGATTGGTCGCCACTCTTTACCTATTTTACATATACCTACACTTTCCAATTGTTTTTTCTACATTGTCATGCACACCTTTGTGTGGTGTCTTCACTTTAACTTTTTTCACATACTCACAACTAATCAGCACACATTCCCCATTCTGAGTCCATAAAGGGCCCCAGATCCATACGGAGGAAGAATTGCCCTCCGCCCCCCACCCCACCTCACTGAAAGCCATTTTCATTGCTCAATAAAATTCTCCACCCTCCTCACTCCCCAATGTCCCACATATCCTCATTCTTCTTGGGCATCGTAAAAGAACTCAGGAACTCCAAATGCAGGTACAAGCTATAACACAGGCCAGCTGGGTTATGCCACCATGGCTGAAAGAGGCCCAGGTGGGGCATCACTGCCCAGGGGTCCCCAGCTTGCAAAGTGACAAAGAATAAAAATCCTGCATCAATGGGTTTTTCTCTAATTGGCTCCACATTTGCTGGTTAAGCATAGTGCTCTCTTTACCTTTCAGTCAGCCTTCTTCAATACCTCCCTTCTCTTGTGGACCTGTAACTAATGCATTGCCTCTGTCTTTTCATGTGTTTTGTTGTGCTATCTCCTCTGTGTCTCACCTGACCAACAAACCCACTCCTAACTTCTCTTCCAGGCAGCACTCTCCTAGAGAGTGGCTACCTTGGAAGAATAAACTAGACACAGGTCAGACAAGAGCCACAAGGGCATCTGCCAGTATAAAAAAGTTTTCTGGGAGAGGAACACCTGGTCACAGATCAGACACTTAGGCATTAGCTGTCAGTCAGGATAAAGAAGTAGCCTGTGAAAAGCACACTGTAAGTAACCATGACCAAAACCCCTGGGGGTCCATTAGGGCAAGGCTAGAATTTATAACCACTCTCCTAAGAAAGACCTCAAGATCAGGCAGGGAGCTAGGTGATCAGGCTTGGTCCAAACCCCACAAAACAACAGCAATCAGAAACTCTCTGGATTGAGAGTTTCACAGCAAGCACAGCTGAACCTAGGACAACCCAGCTCTGTGGGAGAGGGGTGTCCGCCATTACCAAGGCACTCCAGCACTATGGAGGTAGTCACCCAATGCTGAGGCAGCCTGCCGTTGCTAAGGCAACATGCCATTGCTGAGGCTACCTGCCGTTGCCAAGGCAACCTGCCATTACAGAGAGAGTCCGCCAATACAGAGGTGGGCCACCATTGCCGAGGCAGTTCTAACTACACCCATATAAACAAGACTGCAGGGACGTTCACACAGCAGCTCAGCAAAGCCTCTGCAGGCAAACAGTGAACAGGCTGCCCCCTTGCTGGGCAGGGCAGCCCTGCAAAAAAAAAAAAAAAAAAAAAAAAAAAGGCAGCAACACAATGGAAACTCATAAATAAAGCCTTAACTCTCTGGGACAGAGCACCTGGGAACAAAAAGCGGTTTATGAGTTCTGCTGCAGCATACCTAAACGTACCTGCCCAGCAGCTCTAAATGAACAACAGAGCTCACAGCTCTGCACTTGAGCCCCTATAAAGGACAGACTGTTTCCTCAAGCAGCTCCCTGACCCCTGTATATTCAAAGAGTCACCTCATAAAGGAGAGATCAGACTGGCATTTGGCGGGTATCCTTCTGGGACAAAGAAAGCAGAAGAGGAAACTGGTAGCAACACTTACTGTTCTACAGCTGCTGCAGGACATCCCCAGACAAGCAGGGCCTAGAGTGGACCTCAGCAGTCCTACAGCAGAGGGGCCAGACTGTTAGAAGGAAAACTAAGAAACAGAAATAACTTCATCATAAACAAACAGAACGTCCACTCAGAGACCCAATCTGAAAGTCAGCAACTACAAGGACGACAGGTAGATAAATCCATAAAGATGGGAAGAAAACAGCTCAAAAAGGATGAAAACACCCGAAACCACAACATCTCTCCTCCTACAAGGGATCACAACTCCTCACCATTAAGGGAACAAGGTGAAAGAATGTGATGAAATGACAGAATCAGACTTCAGAAGGTGGGTAGTAAGAAACTTCTGTGAACTAAAAGAACATGTTCTAAACCAATGCAAAGAATCTAAGAATGTTGAAAAAAGATTTGACGAAATGCTAATGAGAATTGACAAATTAGAATGGAATATAAGTAAATTGATGGAGCTGAAAAACACAACACGAGAACTTTGTGAAGCATGCACAAGTCTCAACAGCTGAATCAACCAAGCAGAAGAAAGGATATCAGAGGTCGAAGATCAACTAAATGAAATAAAATGGGAAGGCAAGAATAGAGAAAAAAGGGTAAAAAGGGATGAACAAAGTCTCCAAGAAATGTGGGACTATGTGAAAAGACCTAATCTACATTTGATAGGTGTACCTGAATGCGACGAAGAGAATGAATCCAAGCTGGAAAATACTCTTCAGGATATTATCCAGGAAACTTCCCCAACCTAACAAGGCAGGCAAACATTCAAGTCCAGGAAATACAGAAAACACCACAAAGATATTCATCAAGAAGAGCAACCCCATGGCACATAATCGTCTGATTCACCAGGGTTGAAATGAAGGAGAAAATGCTAAGGGCAGCCAGAGAGAAAGATCGGGTTACCCACAAAGGGAAGCATATCAGACTCACAGAAGATTTCTCAGCAGAAACGCTGCAAGACAGAAGAGAATGAGGGCCAATATTCAACATCCTTAAAGAAAAGAACTTTCAACCCAGAATTTCACATCCAGCCAAACTGAGCTTCCTAAGTGAAGGAAAAATAAAATCCTTTGCAAACAAGCAAGTACTCAGAGATTTTGTCACCACCAGGCCTACTTTACAGGAGCTCCTGAAAGAGGCTCTACACATAGAAAGGAACAACCAGTACCAGCCACCCCAAAAACATGCCAAATGATAAAGAGCATCAACACAATGAAGAATCTGCATCAACTAATGGGCAAAAGAAACAGCTAGCACCAAAATGGCAGTATCAAATTCACACATAACAATATTAACCCTAAATGTAAATGGACTAAATGCCCCAATCAAAAGACACAGACTGGCAAATTGGATAAAAAGCCAAAACCCATCGGTGTGCTGTATTCAGGGAACCCATCTCACATGCAAGGATACACAAAGGTTCAAAATAAAGGCATGGAGGAAGATTTACCAAGCAAATGGAGAGCAAAAAAAAAAAAAAAAGCAGGAGTTGCAATTCTCATCTCTGATAAAATAGGCTTTAAAGCAACAAAGATCAAAAGAGACAAAGAAGGACATTACATAATGGTAAAAGGATCAATGCGACTAGAAGAGCTAATGATCCTAAATATATATGCACCCAATACAGGAGCACCCAGATACATAAGGCAAGTTCTTAATGACTTACAAAGAGACTTAGACTCCCACACAATAATAGTGGGAGACTTTAACACCCCATTGTCAATATTAGACAGATCAACCAGACAGAAAATTAACAAGGATATCCAGGACCTGAACTCAGACCTGGACCAAGCAAACCTAATAGACATTTACAGAACCCTCCACCCCAAATCCACAGAATATACATTCTTCTCAGCACCACATCACACCTACTCTAAAATTGACCACATAATTGGGAGTATATCACTCCTCAGCAAATGCAGAAGAACGGAAATCATAACAAACAGACTCTCAGACCACAGCGCAATCAAGTTAGGAATCAGAATTCAAAAACTAACTCAGAACCGCACAGCTTCATGGAAACTGAACAACTTGCTCTTGAATGTTGACTGGATAAACAATGAAATGAAGGCAAAATAAAGATGTTTTTCGAAACCAACGAGATTGAAGACACAACATACCGGAATCTCTGGGACACATTTAAAGCAGTCTCTAGAGGAAAATATATAGCAATAAATGCCCACATGAGAAGCAAGGAGAGATCAAAAATTGACACCCTATCGTCAAAATGGAAAGAGCTAGAGGAGCAAGATGAAAAAACTCAAAACCTAGCAGAAGACAAGAAATAGCTAAGATCAGAGCAGAACTGAAGGAGATAGAGACACAAAAAACTCTTCAAAAAAATCAATAAATCCAGGAGCTGGTTTTTCGAAAAGATCAACAAAATAGACAGACCACTAGCCAGATTAATAAAAAAGAAAAGAGAGAATAACCAAATTGATGCAATAAAAAATGATAAAGGGGATATCACCACAGATTTCACAGAAATTCAAACCATCATCAGAGATTATTACAAACAACTCTATGCACATAAGCTAGTAAACCTGGAAGTAATGGATAAATTCCTGGATACTTGCCTCCTCCCAAGCCTAAACCAGGAAGAAGCCGAAACCCTGAACAGACTAATAACAAGGTCTGAAGTTGAGGCAGCAATTAAGAGCCTACCACCCAAAAAAAGCGCAGGTCCAGACGGGTTCACAGCCGAATTCTACCAGACATACAAAGAGGAGCTGGTACCATTCCTTCTGAAACTATTCCAAGTAATCCAAAAAGAGGGAATCCTTCCCAAATCATTTTATGAGACCAATATCATCTTGATACCAAAACCCGGCGGAGACTCAACAAGAAAAGAAAACTTCAGACCAATATCCATGATGAACATAGATGCAAAAATCTTCAATAAAATACTGGCAAGCCGATTGCAACAGCGCATCAAAAAGCTTATCCACCATGATCAAGTAGGCTTCATCCCAGGGATGCAAGGCTGGTTCAACATACGCAAGTCCATAAACGTAATTCACCACATAAACAGAACCAAAGACAAAAACCACATGATTATCTCAATTGATGCAGAGAAGGTCTTTGACAAAATTTAACAGCCTTTTATGCTAAAAACCCTCAATAAGCTAGGTATTGAAGGAACGTATCTCAAAATAATAAAAGTTATTTATGACAAACCAACAGCCAATATCATACTGAATGAGCAAAAACTGGAAGCATTCCCTTTGAAATCTGGCACTAGACAAGTATGCCCTCTCTCACCACTCCTATTCAATATAGCACTGGAAGTTCTAGCCAGAGCAATCAGGCAAGAAAAAGAAATAAAGGGCATTCAAATGGGAAAGGAGGAAGTCAAATTGTCTCTATTTGCAGACAACATGATTATATATCTAGAAGACCCCATTGTCTCAGCCCCAAATCTCCTGAAACTGATAGGCAACTTCAGCAAAGTCTCAGGATACAAAATCAATGTGCAAAAATCACATGCATTCCTATACACCAATAACAGACTTAAAGAGAGCCAAATCAAGAGTGAACTGCCATTCACAATTGCCACAAAGAGAATAAAATACCTAGGAATACAACTAACAAGGAATGTAAAGGACCTCTTCAAGGAGAACTACAAGCCACTGCTCAACGAAATAAGAGAGGACACAAACAGATGGAGAAACATTCCTTGTTCATGGTTAGGAAGAATCAATATCATGAAAATGGCCATACTGCCCAAAGTAATTTACAGATTCAACGCTATCCCCATCAAGCTACCAATGACCTTCTTCACAGAACAGGAAAAAACCACCTTAAACTTCATATAGAACCAAAAGACAGCCTGCATAGCCAAGTCAATTCTAAGCAAAAAGAACAAAGCAGGAGGCATCACACTACCAGACTTCAAACTATACTATAAGGCTACAGTAATCAAAACAGCACGGTACTGGTACCAAAACAGAGATATAAACCAATGGAACAGAACAGAGGACTCGGAGGCAACACAACATATCTACAACCATCTCATCTTTGACAAACCTGACAAAAACAAGCAATGAGGAAAGGATTCCCTGTTTAATAAATGGTGTTGGGAAAACTGGCTAGCCATGGGCAGAAAGCAAAAACTGGACCCCTTCCTGACACCTTACACTAAAATTAACTCCAGATGGATTAGAGACTTAAACATAAGACCTAACATCATAAAACCCTAGAAGAAAACCTAGGCAAAACCATTCAGGACATAGGCGTAGGCAAGGACTTCATGACCAAAACACCAAAAGCATTGACAACAAAAGCCAGAATAGACAAATGGACCTAATCAAACTCCACAGCTTCTGCACAGCAAAAGAAACAGTCATTAGAGTGAATCGGCAACCAACAGAATGGGAAAAATTTTTTGCAGTTTACCCATCTGACAAAGGTCTGATATCCAGAATTCACAAAGAACTAAAACAGATTTACAAGAAAAAAACAAGCCCATTCAAAAGTGGGCAAAGGATATGAACAGATACTTTACAAAAGAAGACATACATGAGGCCAACAAACATATGAAAAAATGCTCATCATCACTGGTCATCAGAGAAATCCAAATCAAAAGTACATTGAGATACTATCTCATGCCAGTTAGCATGGCAATCACTAAAAAATCTAGAGACCACAGATGCTGGAGAGGATGTGCAGATATAGGAACACTTTTACACTGTTGGTGGGAGTGTAAATTAGTTCAACCATTGTGGAAGACAGTGTGGCAATTCCTCAAGGACATAGAAATAGAAATTCCATTTGACCCAGCAATACCATTACTGGGTATATATCCAAAGGATTATAAATCGTTCTACTATACGTACACGTGCACACGAATGTTCATTGCAGCACTGTTTACAATAGCAAAGACCTGGAACCAACCCATATGCCCATCGATGATAGACTGGATAGGGAAAATGTGGCACATAAACACCATGGAATATTATGCAGCCATCAGAAACGATGAGTTTGGGTCCTTTGTAGGGACATGGATGAACCTGGAAACCATCATTCTCAGCAAACTGACAGAAGAGCAGAAGATCAAACACCGCATGTTCTCACTTATAGGCGGATGATGAACAATGAGAACACAAGGGCACAGGGAGGGGAGCACTACACACTGGGGTCTGTTGGGGGGAAATAGGGGAGGGACAGTGGGGGGTGGGGAGTTGAGGAGAGATAGTATGGGGAGAAATGCCAAATATGGGCGAAGGGGAGGAAGGCAGCAAATCACGCTGCCCAGTGTGTACCTATGCAACAATCTTGCATGTCCTTCACATGTACCCCAAAACCGAAAATGCAATAAAATAAATTTTAAAAAAGGAAGACTTCAAGATCAAATTAGAAAATAAAATAACCCCTATATTCTTTTATCCTGTTTTTACATTTTTTTCCACAAGGAATTCCACTATTAGACATTATATTACATGCTTACTTATTTTCTGTCTCCCCTATTAACACATAAGTTCCCTGAGGGCTAATAATTTATTTTATGCATCTCTATAACCTCATTGCTTAGAACATGCCTTGTGTATAGTAGGTTCACAACAACCATTGGTGCAAAAAATTAATTTAAAAGTTAATATGTTAGTTGATCAGATTCTTTCAGTGTGACATACCATAGTTGAACTCCATTTGTATGAGACACAGAATGAATAAATTTTCATGGGCAGAAAATAGAGAGAAGGGACCTAACCACGAGGTTAATGTCCATATCAGGATAATAAGGATGGAAAACCACAGTATGGAGCTTTGGATACTTGGGGGCCCTTGCAAAGGAACTTAGTACTGCAATGGAGAATGACAATCAAGAAAAGATGAATTATACAGGAGATAATGGTAAGGATATATTTTCAGGAAAGCCGTTTGGAAGCAGAGGATTATGAATAAACACAGATCAATGAAACACAGCAGGACCAGTAGTGAATAAATAGGGCACTCCAGCTTCATACCTGAGTTGTCACAAGGGTCCTGACTACTTAGTGTGTAGCATTGTCATAGCTTGAGAAATGCTGTTCTCAATAGGGCACTATTTTAACAGTGTTGTCTAGGTCCCAGTAATATCTGAACTCCCTCGAAGAACAGATTAAAGCTAACCATATTCAATGGAGCTTTCCCTTCAGTTGCAAGGGCCTAACTCACAAGAGTATTGATTGCAGTAGACTAGAAAAAGGGTTTCCCATGGCCACCCTGGCTAATATTTTCTTGCACAAGTAGTGTTTGGGCCTGAAATATAAGGCAAGAAAATACAAGGTAAGGAAAGACAATGCCTGAGGAATGATACCAACCCACAGTTATTGTATGCCATGCCACCCATCACTTTTTTACTGAAACTCTGATCTGTGCCTATAGACTTGAGTGCATGCAAGCTAGTGTCCAGCTAGGCCTAGTGGCTGGGAGCCTCCTTGCTTTTATTTTATTATTATTATCTTTTTTGGAGACAGTGTCTCACTCTATCACTCACACTGGAGTGCAGTGGCATGATCTCGGCTCACTTCAACCTCCGCGTCCTGGGTTCAAGTGATTCTCTTGCCTCACCCTCCTGAGTAGCTGGGATTACAGGTGCACGCACCACACCTGACTAATTTTTGTATTTTTAGTAGAAATGGGGTTTCACCGCTTTTAGCCAGGCTGATCTTGAACTCCTGACCTCAGGCGATCTGCCCACCTCAGCCTCCCAAAGTGCTGGGATTACAGGTATGAGCCACCGTGTCCAGCCTCATTGGGAGTTTCAAAGTTTGCCTTTCATTTAGGGAAGTGACTCCTTATTTACTTTTTTTTTTTTTTTTTTGGTCACACTTAGATCTTTAAATATTAAATTCAAATCTCAGTTCAATAAAGCTACTCTTTTAAAAAAGAAAAATGAATTAAGTTCCAAATAACACAAGATTGTGAACGTGTGATACTATCTTCCAAATTTTTATCTCGAGATAATTATGAGTTACAGGAAGTTGAAAAAAATATACAAGGAGCTCCCATGTACCACTCATCCAGTCTTCCCCAATGGTAACATTTTGCATAAGTATAATGCCAAAAGAAGGAAAATGGGTAATGCTACTTTAAGATGATTTTGCTCCCCCACCCTAGCTGTTTTATTATGAGAAGCTGAGACAAATTGGGTCTTCGATGTTGGAATCTCATTGTTATCCATAACTCTTACCTCAGAGAGTCAACTATAATCCAAGATTGCATTTTAGCATGACCTATCTGGCATAGAATGACTTAGGATTTAGCCAGGATTTAGGTTATGCATGATTGGTGGGTGATGGCAGTAGGATACCTCAAAACTCCTAAGTTCAGACCTTGATTCGTTTCTGGAATTTCAGAGCTCTGTCTTTGGACTACACTAACACAGTTTTAGTTAATTTTTTCCCATGATTTGGGTGTCACTAAACATATCTTTGCCTCAATTTTCTCCTAATTTATCCAATTGGCCTCAGAAATTTTGTAAAATACAAATGAGGCAACCTAACAAAAGGCACTCTTAAATTATTTTATTTTATTTTACTTTTACTTTTGAGATGGGGTCTCACTCTGCCACCCAGGCTGGAGTGCAGTGGTGTGATCATAGTTCACTGCAGCCTCGATTTCCCACGCTCAAGCCATCCTCCCACCTCAGTCTCCCGTGTAGCTGGGACTACACATGTGTCCCACCATGCCTGGCTACCTTTTTTGGTCCCTAGTAGAGACCATGTCTCACTATCTTGCCCAGGATGTTCTCTAACGCCTGAGCTCAAGCAATCCTCCCACCTCAGCCTCTCTAAGTGCTAGGATCACAGGCGTGAGTCACCATGCCCAGGCAGAAAAGGCAATTTGAAATGTATAAAAGCATTCTGTGTACGCTAAATGTTCTTGTTATGTATATTTATATTTCTTTGAATACCGAATCAAGCACTTTATAGAGTTCCCACTAAGTGTTTCATAAAACCAGTCTGTCACCATTACTGTTCGACAGGTTCAAAATACCAAGTGGGGAGGCAGATTGAGTAAATAACATTGCTTGAGTACTTAGAGTCATATACCAGGAATTGCCTTGGGTATACTCATGTTCATTAGCTCATTTAATTCATACAATCAAACCAAGTGTTAAGTAGTAAAATGTCCAAATTTTGTTTGATTAGGAAGCTGAAATTCACAGGCTCTAATGTATTTTGTCTAAGATCACATTGGTGTTAAGACTAAGAATCAAGATTCAAACTAAGTTTGTGTTCTTTCGGAGCCTATTCTATATTCTTCCAGAAACATGACCCTTTGTGGAGCAAAACTAAGGTCTCTTTATGGAATAATTTGTTGGCTCATCTTAGAGGGCATAGATATAGTTTGGCCTAGAGTAGATAGTTATTCAATGTTGTAGAAATGAATTTGAAGTATTTGTTTTGCAAATTGGTATGTATGCAAATATAGATAACTTGTATTGACACAAATCATTTCTATTTCCAGCATTGTTTTGTTTAGAAGCTCACTCTGTCTCCTGAAAGCTTGAGGAACAATGTGCTAGAAAAACACACAGTTCCACTATCAGTTAAAGTCCTCGTTCTCTGATATTGTTTTTAGTCAAAAAGGGAAACTTTTAATATGACTGAAATCACTGGGGGAAAAAAACACTCGTTCAAAAAAGCAATAAGCAGAGTAATATTTTAGCCAAATTTAATATTCAGACCCTCTTTGATCTCCAGATCTGCCTGTCCACACAGACAGTGTTTCAGGCAGGAAGTACTGTCTGGTGAGGCTTATGCTGAGGCAGACTGTGGAGAAGTGAAGGTAGATGTGAGAAAAAACAGAAGACTTTCAAATCACTGTTAGTGTCAGATTTCAGAATTAGTATCTTACATATGAAATGGGATACAATAAGAATAGGTTTAAAACCAAAACCTAAGATCATTTTGGACATGGAGTGTGGGACATGTTAGAAAAATAAGTGTTAAAGCAAACATCCAAATCTTGATGTCAGGAAATAATCTGTGTATTGGGTTAAATCAAGAAAGAAGTAGCATAAATCACAGCTTTAAGCAACTGACAACAGAGATGTAAAAGCAAGTTAGGCAGGGCACAAAAGTGGTAAGAAGATAGGTGTTAGATTCCAACAGGTATAAATTCTATTTCTGCAATGTATTAGCTATGTGAACTTGAGAAATTTACATTGTACCTCATTTCCTCAATTTCAAATGAAAATAAAAAATAATACCAACCTCAAAGGGTTGTAGTGAAGAGCAAACAAGACTGGCAATATTATGTAGCACAATGACTGGTGCATAATGGTCATTAATAAATGTTATGTGATTGCATTGTCTTCTGGCATTTATTGGTGCTGAGGCTAATTCTCAGGCTGGCCTGATTTTTATTGCTTTAAGGTTATCTGATTCGGGAACTGGGGTGCTGGATCCTTTTAGAACTCCCGTTGTTTATAAAATTTAAAACTTTCAGATAGATTAGTTTAGAGTTTACTCTATCTTCTTTATTTCCTGGTCTATAATAAGTCCTTTCAACTTGTAGATTTCATTCTTCATTCAACTCATTAAACTTTAATTATATTATATATTTGCTCATTGGGTTTTTTTTTTTTTTTTCCATTTCCTCTGGTTTATTTTTACCAGTTGTTTGCTATTGGACAAGTTATGTAAACTGTCTGAACTTTAGTTTGCTTATCTGTAAACTGGATGTATTGATAGTAGTAACCTCCTCCTGGGGTTGTAATGAGAGTTCAGTGGGAGAATGCTTGGAAAGCACTTATCACAATTCTTGGTATAAATAAATATTATTGTTTACATTGCTTTCGGTATAATAATAGCTTTCTTATACCTCATATGAAAGTTAATTATATAATATGTAAAGTTCCTAGCACATAATTGGCATTTCACAAGCAGAATTCTGAAAGTCTACAGAAGGATTAGTTATCATAGTGATTATTATTAACCACAGCCATAATAAAACACTCATGATAACCACACAGTGAACCACAAACTCCCTTCACTCTAACCAATAACTAGCTCAGCCTCATGTTCTTAGCCATGGTCCCAGAACAAACATGGGCTAGAGCAAGTACCAGCATTTGACCACATGTTATCAGAAAGCAAGGGAGAAGGAAAGGGAAATAGAAACAGATACTGCTATGTGCTCATTCTCAGCCAAATTGCATCGCCCAATATACATTACTTATTGCTTTATTAAACACTTTCTATATTTACAGCACTGTGCTAGGTTCTGTAGAATGAATAAGATGTGGTCTCTACCCTCTAGAAAAAAAAAAAATATATGGGCAGTCACTTAGCTAGACACTTACATATGAAAATAATGCAAGGCAAATTATGGTTAGTGCTAAATAGAGGTACAGATAAAGTTGTCTCAGGCATAAAATAACGAGATAAGAGTAGTTTGTTTGTTTTCATAATATTTCCAGGAAAAAGGGAAATCCAAATCTAGTTTCAAGGAATTAGAATAAACTAACCAAATAGTAATTTATCTAAAGATAATGATTTCACACAAGCTAAGTAAAAAGAGAAGTTACTTAAAAATAAAGGCATCAACATTTTTCAGTCGATTTAGTTTCCAGAGATTATAATAAAGATCAAGAAGGTATATGAATGCGGTTCAGATTTGGAAAGGGGACATGATTTATCAAATACCATACAAATGTTGACTAGAGTAATTCTGGATACAAGTCAGAGGGATGGTTCATTGAGAAAATGTTACTGGTTTTCTGACAACAAAGCAAAGAATGTAGGAGAACCCAATTACAACATTGAAAATGGGGACCAAAAGTAACATCTGTGTAATAAGCAATCAGTGAGAGAAAAATTATGAGTGCATATGAAAGTAATTATTCAAAACCACCTACGGGTGAGGAAGCAGGCTTTTTTTGACATAGGGAGAGATTTTACACTTCATGGTTTCAATCTTTGAGAATGAAAATGGGAATTAGAAATAGCTCTGGCAGTTTTCCAAATATCATTCAGGTAATTGATTTTAAGTGAAATCTTTGTAAGGAATGTTATTTAGGGAATGTCTATAGTTCTTTAACAATTCAACAAAGGGATCTGTGTTGTTGAAACTCTTTTTTATTTCCATTAAGCAGTAAGGCCACCTTGCAAGTATGCTCCCTGCCAAAGATAGAAAAGACATAATTGCAACATTACAAAAGATTGAGTGCACTGGCACCTGGCAATACATAGATGAGTCTGAAAAGAGAAGGGATATTCCCTCAGTGGGAAATTAGTCTGCAACAAGATAATGACAGTCAACCAACTGAAGGATTTAGACCTGCTTAAAGGATATGTTCACCACTTGAAACTGGAATGTAAGGGCCAAGGTTCTTGCAATTATCCAGTGAAGTGGGAAATGAAATCAAAGTTACTGAACTACATTAGTGACCCAGAGTATAAGGTAAATGCAGTAAAGCTTTATATCCATAACCTCTGCAATGTGCCAATAACATACTTTCTGAAATATACTATACATTGTTCTCCTATTAATGTTGTATTTTTAGTTGATTGCGTAGGCATGATATTCAAGAATAAGTTGTATAAGACTTGAGGCTTTGAAATCATAAAAATGGTACTACTTTAGAAGAATATTGTGATGTATGAATTCGTACAAATGTATAAGTGCTTAGAACAATTTCTGACACAATAAGGGCTCAAGAATAGTATCATGTGTTCATGGGAGCCAGGACTACTTTATCCCTGCTACAACCGTCCCAGACAAGCTCCCCATTCAGGACCCTCAGCTATATTCTACATCTCTTCACAGGATACAGTAGCTTATAAATTACCTTACAGGGAAACTCAAGGGGACTTTAGTAAGGGGGCAACCTCTGAGGCCTTCTCCTTCCAGAATCTTCCAGAATCCCACACAAGTAAGGCCGAATCCTCCCTGCCTCCAGCAATTTGCCTGAATCTACCTAACTGCCCCTCTTTTTTCTGAAACTTCCGTCCAGACAGCAAAGATATAAATGCATCTGTCTTCCTGCTTCTTGTACCTGCTTTTTCTACTCCTCCTATTCCAGTGGGGCTCATAGAAGCAAATACTTCCCTTTTCCTTTCTACCTGACCATGACTTCCCTAATGTAAAGCTCTAGATAAAGTGTCTTTGCCTCCTCGTATGGTAATTGGAAATAAAAGAAATTTAGGAAATCCCTTTCTCTGTCTCCCTACCCTTCTCTGTCCCTCCCTCCCCACTCTGAATTTGTCTTGGTCTCTTTCTCTCTCCACAATCCCTGTATTTCCTAACTGCCATATCACAAAAAGGAACACAGGCTTTGTCAGGAGTGAAATTGCTTCTTCTCAGTAGGATATAAGGATAGACACTCATTTAGGTATGGAGTAGAAATGAGGAAAACATGTCAGGGAGTTACCTTATAAAAGTATCTAAGAAGACAGTATCTGTTGAGACTAAAGGGAGATGCAGGAGGGTAGAAGGGTTAAGGAGCATGTCCCTGTGAATAGCTGACATTGGGAGGAAGCATAGCAACTGACAAGACACCTGTAACAGGTGATTGTTTAAATTTTGTATTTTTAATTATTGTGAATGCATAATAGTTGTACATATTTATAGGTACATGCCGTGTTTTGACACAGTCATACAACATATAATGATCAAATCAGGGTAATTGGGATATCCATCACCTGCAGCATTTATCACGTTTTTTGTGTTAGGAACGTTTCCATTCTAACATTTACATTCTACTCTTTTAGTTATTTTAAAATACAAAATAAATTATCATTGACTGTAGTCATCCTATTGTGCTACCAAACACTAGATCTTATTCCTTCTATCTAACTACACTTTTGTTCTCACTAACCTGCTTATAATCCCACTTCCCAATACGCCTCCCAGCCTCTGGTAACTATCATTCTACCCTCTATGTCCATGTGTTCAATTTTTTTTTAGGTACCCACATATGAGCGAGAACAGTCAATATTTGTCCTTCTGTGCCTGGATTATTTCACTTAATATGATGCCTTCCAGTTCCATCCATATTGTTGCAAATGACATAATTTCATTTTTTGTTTTTGGCTTAGTATCATTTAATTGTGTATATGTACCACATTGTTTTTAGTCTATTCAACCACTGATAGACAAGATATGGATTGATTTCAAATCTTGGCTAGTGTGACTAGTGCGACAATAAACATGGGTATGCAGATATCTCTTTAATGTACTGATTTCCTTTTGTTTTGGTATATACCTAGCAGTGGGATTGCTGATTCATATGGTACTTCCATTTTTAGTTTTTAGGAACCTCCATACTGTTTTCCACAGTGGCTATACTAATTTACTTTTCCACCAACAGCATATGAGGGCTCCCCTTTCAACATATTGTCATCAATATCCATTATTGCTTCTCTTTTTTATAAAAAGCAATCTTAACTGGATGTGATGACAACTCATTATAGTTTTGATTTGCATTTCTCTGATAATTAATGATGTTAAGCATTTTTTTGTGTATGTCATCTTTTGAAGAATGTCTATTCACATATTTTGCCCATTTTTAAATGGGATTCTTTGGGTTTCTTTTTCTATTGTTTGAGTTGTTTGAGCTCCTTATATATTCTGGTTATAAAGCCCTTGTCAAATGGGTAGTTTATAAATATTTTCTGCAGTTCTGTGGGTTGTCTCTTCACTTTGTTGATTGTTTCCTTTCCTGTGCAGAAGCTCTTTAGCTTGATATAATTCTATTTGTCCATTTCTATTTTGTTTACCTGTACTTTTGAGGTCTTACTCAAGAAATCTTGGCCGAGCTCAATGTCCTGGAGTGCTTCCCCAATGTTTTGTTCTAGTAATTTCATCGTTCCAGGTCTTAGATATAAATGTTTAATAAATTTTGATTTGACTTTTGTATATAACAAGAGATTGGGGTCTAATTTCATTTTTCTGTATATGGATATGTAGTTTTCCCAACACCATGTATTGAAGAGACTGTCCTTTCCCCATTGCATGTCATTGGTCCCTTTGTGAAAAGCAAATTGACTATAAATGCATAGATTTGTTTCTGGGTTCTATATTCTGATCCATTGGTCTATGTGTCTGTTTTCGTGCCAGTACCATTATGTTTTGGTTACAATAGCTTTGTTGAATAATTTGAAGTCAGGTAATGTGATACTTCCAGTTTTGTTCTTTTAACTGAGAATTGCTTTGGCCATTCTGAATCTTTCATAGTTCCATATAAATTTTGCTTTGGGTAGTATGGACATTTTAACAATATTGATTTTTCCAATCCATGAACATGGAATATCTCCTTTTTTTGTGTATACTCTTCAATTTCTTTCATCAAGTTTTGTAGTTTTAGTTGTAGACGTCTTTCACTTCTTTGGTTAAATTTATTCCTAGGTATTTTTATTTTTTATAGCTATTGTAAATGAGATTACTTTATTGGTTTCTTTTTCAGATTGTTCACTGTTGGCATATAGATATGCTACTGATTTTTGTATGTTGATTTTGTATCCTGCAATTTATTGAAAATTTTATAAGTTCTTATAGTTTCTTTTTTTTTTGTTTCCTGTGGAGTCATTAGGTTTTTCTAAATACATGATCATATCATCTGCAAATAAGGATAGCTTGACTTCTTCCTTTCCAATTTAGATGCCCTTCATATTTTTTCTCTTGTTTCATTGCTCTGGCTGTGACTTCCAGCACTACATTGAATAAGAATGGTGAAAGTCATCATTCTTCTTTTGTTCCAGATCTTAGAGGAAAGGTTTTCACTTTATCCCTATTCAATATAATACTAGCTGTGGATTTGTCATATATGGCTTTTACTGTGTTGAGGTATGTTTCTTCTATACCTAGTTTATAGAGAGATTATTGTTTATCATGAAGGGATGCTGAATTTTTAGAATACTTTTTCATCATCTATTGAAGTGATCATATAGTTTTGTCCTTCATTTTGTTAATGAGATGTATCACATTTATACATTTGCATATGTTGAAACATCCTTACATCTCTGAGATGAATTTCACTTGATCATGATGAATGACTTTTTTAATGTACTGTTGAATTTGGTTTGCTACCATTTTGTTGACGAATTTTGCATCTATATTTATCAGAGATATTGGCCTATAGATTTCTCCTTTTTTTTTTTTTTTTGATCTGGTTTTTGTCTGATTATCAGGGTAATATTTGCCTTGTGCAGCAAGTTTGGAAGTATTCCCTCCTTCTCTTGCTCCTTCTAAATTCCTATCTGTAAACTACGTGTTAATATCTTCCTTTTCCTGAAAGAAAACTGCCATCACCAAGAGTTCTGGCACAAAGCTTGCTGTTAGCTTTCAGGGCCAGATATTAGTTTATTTCAAGGGTTCCTTAGGAGGGCCATTGATGTGAGAGAATTTCTTTCCTTCTACCAATTTTAGGTTTTGTTTGCTCTTGCTTTCTAGCGTGTTCAGAGACATTGTTATTTATTTGAAGTTGTTCTACTTTTTTAATGTAGGCATTTATTGCTATAAGCTCTCCTTATACTGCCTTTGCTGTGTCTCATATGTTTAGTATGTTGTGTTTCTGTTTTCATTTGTTTCAAGAAATTTTTTAATTTCCTTTTTAATTTTTTTCATTGATCGGTGATTGTTCAGGAGCATATTATTTAATTTCCATGTGTTTGTATCGTTTCCAAAGTTCTTCTTATTATTGACTTCTAGTTTTATTTCATTGCAGTTGGAAAAGATGCTTTATATGATTTCAATTTCTTGAAACTTTTGAGACTTGGTTTGCGACATAACATATGGTCTTATCCCTGAAAATGATCCATGTGTGAAGAGAAGAATGTGTATTCAGCACCTGTTAAATAAAATGTTCTGTAAATATCTATTGGGTCCCATTTAGTCTATAGCGCAAGTTAAGTTTGATGTTTCTTTGATTCTCTGTATAGATTACCTGTTCAATGGCAAAAATAGGGGTGTCAAAGTTCCCAGCTATTATTGTATTGGGGTCTCTCTTTTTAGCTCTAATAATATTTGCTTTATATATTTGGGTGTTCCAGTGTTTGATGCATACATATTTACAATTGTTATATCCTCTTGCTAAATTTACTTCATTATCATTATATCGTGACTTTCTTTGTCTTTTTATACAGTTTTTGTCTCAAAATCTATTTTATCTAAGTATAGCTACTCTTGCTTTTTGTTAGTTCCCATTTTCATGGAATATCTTTTTCCACCCCTTCATTTTCAGTCTGTGTGTATTTTTATACATGAAGTGGTTTTCTTGTAGGTAGCATATAATGATGTCTTGGGTTTTTTTAAATCCATTCAGACACTTTTGATTGGAGCGTTTAGTTCATTTACATTCAATGTTATTATTGATCAGTAAGGACATATTCCTGCCATTTTGTTATTTGTTTTCTGGTTGTTTTGTGAGTCCTCTCATCCTTTCTCACTTCCTTCCTGTCTTTTTTTTTTTTTCTTTACATAACAGTGACCTCTGCTAGTGTGTTTTAATTCATCGGGGTTTGTTTGTTTGTTTTTAATTGTACTTTAGGTTCTGGGGTACATATGCAGATCATGCAGGATTGTTGCATAGGTACATACATGGGAATGTGGTTTGTTGCCTCCATCCCCCCATCAGCTATATCTGGCATTTCTCTCCATGTTATCCTTCCCCAGCTTCCCACCACCCTCACTGTGCCTCCCCTGGCCCTCCCAACAGACCCCAGTGTGTGATGCTCCCCTCCCTGTGTTTCAATTCATTGGGTTTTTTTTTTTTTTCTTTCTTTCTCTTTTCTTTTCCTTTTTTTTTTTAAAAAGAGTCTCACTCTGTCACCCAGGCTGGAGTGCAGTGGCATAACTTCAGCTCACTGAAAACTCTGCTTTACAGGTTCAAGCTATTCTCACATCTTAGCCTCTGAAGTAGCTGGGACTACAAGCACATGCCACCACACCTGGCTAATTTTTGAATTTTTAGTAGAGGGTTTCACTATTTTGGCCAGGCTGGTCTCGAACTCCTGGTCTCAAACTGGCCACCGCCTCAGCCTCCCAAAGTACTGGGATTACAGGCTTGAGCCACTGCACCCAGCCAATTCATTGTTTTTATTATTTTGTATATCTATTATACGTTTTTGTTTTTTGGTTATCGTGAGATCTGCAAAGAACATCTTATAGCCAATTATTTTAAACTGATGAAAACTTAACTCTGATAAAAAGAAGAACAAACAAGTATAAAGAAAACTAAAAAGCTACACTTTAACACCATTCCCTGACTTTTTGACTTTTTGTTGTTTCTATTTACATCTTTTCATATTGTCACTCTTCAAAAATTATTGTAATTATTATTGTTAAGTTTAGCCTTCCTACTAAAGATATCTCAGAGAAGAAATTCTGAGATATTCTGTCTTTTAGTCTTCCTACTAAAGATATGAGTAGTTTACATGTTGCAATTGCAGTGTTGGAGTATTCTATATTTATCTGTATACTTACTTTTACTAGTGATTTTTATACCTTCAGATGATTTCTTATTAGTCCCTAATTTTCTTTCCTTTCAAACTGAAAAACTCTTTTTAGCATGTCTGGTGTTTACAAATTTCTTCAACTTTTGTTTTTCTGAGAGAGTCTTTATTTCTCCTTCATTTGTGAAGGGTAATTTTGCTGGATATAATATTCTAGGTTAAAAGTTTCTTTCCTTTAGCATGTTGAATATGTCATCCTACTCCCTCCTGTCCTGTAAGGTTTCTTCTGAGAAGTCCGCTTCCATATGTATTGAAGCTCCTTCATATGTTATTTGCTTCTTTTCTCTTACTGCTTTTAGGATTCCTTCTGTATCCTTGACTTTTGACAGCTTGATTATTATATGTCTTGTGATAGTCTTATTTGGGTTGAATCTGCTTGGCGTTCTTTGACTTTTTTGTACTTGAATATTCATATCTTTCTTTAGGTTTGAAAAGTTATCTGTTATGTCTTGGAATAAACTTTCTACTTTATTCTTTCTCTATATATGTCATGTTTAAGGCCAATAATTCTTAGATTTCCCCTTTAGAGGCAATTTACTAGATCTTGTAGGCATGCTTCATTTTGTTATCTTTTCTTCTCTGATTTTGTATTTTCATATAACCTGTCTTCAACCTCGTTAGTTCTTTCTTCTGATTGATCAGTTCTGCTGTTGGGAGACTGATACATTTTTCAGTTTGTCCACCGAATTTCTTAGCTCCAGAATGTCTGCTTAAATTTTTAAAATTATTTTATTCTCTGTTAAATTTCTCTGATAGAATACTGAATTTCTTCTCTGAGATATGCTGAAGTTCATTTAGCTTCTTCAAGATTGCTATTTTGAATTACCTGTCTGAGAGATCACATATCTCCGTCACTCCAGGATTGGTTACAGGTATCTTATTTAACTTTATTTGGTGCGGTCATGTTTTGCTGGATGTTCGTGATGTCTCTAAACATTTGTCAAGATCTGAATTTTGAAGAGTTAGGTATTTATTCTAATCTTTGTAGTCTGGACTAATTTGTACCCATTCTTGAGAGAGCTTTCCAAGAATTCTTAGAGGATTTAGTGCAGTAACCTAAGCCTGTGAACACTGCATTTGTTTCAGCACTAGGCATAACTCTCAGCCCAGGATCTCTGCAACTCTTGCACACTCCTAAATACATAGCCTCGGTGGCCTTGGGGAAGATAAAGAATTCCCTGGCTTACCAGGAAACATCTCTTGGGCCAGGCGCTGTGGCTCAAGCCTGTAATCCCAGCACTTTGGGAGGCCGAGGCGGGTGGATCACGAGGTCAAGAGATCAAGACCATCCTGGTCAACATGGTGAAACCCTGTCTCTACTAAAAATACAAAAAATTAGCTGGGCATGGTGGTGCATGCCTGTAATCCCAGCTACTCAGGAGGCTGAGGCAGGAGAATTGCCTGAACCCAGGAGGCGGAGGTTGCGGTGAGCCGAGATCGCGCCATTGCACTCCAGCCTGGGTAACGTGAGTGAAACTCCGTCTCAAAAAAAAAAAACAAAAAACAAAAAACAAAAAAAAACATCTCTTACATTCTTCCCTCTCTTTCTTCCAATCAGGATGATACCCTCTCTGCACTGGGATGCCTAGATTTGAGGGAGGGCTGATGTGGGCACTCCCGTAGCCCCTACAACTGATAACACTCTATGTCATCTTCCAGACCTGCAAATTATTGGGGTTTTTCCAAGGCCCATGGTCACTACTGTCTGGCTGCACATGATGTATAATCAAGGCCCAAAGCCACTTTAGTCATCAGGTAGTGAATTCTGCCTGAATGGGTCTGTCTTATCCAAGTAACACATTACATTCTGGCCCAGGGTATGTCTAGAAATGTCATTAAGGAGCAAAGGTCTGAAATCAGCGTCTTAAGGAATCTACCTGGCATTTTGTTTACTGTGGTTAAGTTGGTGCCCAAGTTGCAATATAAAGTACTCTTCCTTCTCCTTCTCCCAAGTGGAAGGAGTCTCTCCCCAAGCTGCACTGCCTGGAGTTGAGAGAGGGTTGCAATAGGCACTCCCATGTCTGCCGCAAATTATGTTACACTGCATCCCATCCCAAGTCCACTGCTTCCGAGACCAGCTCAGCACCAGGGCTTGCCCAACAACTGCTATCTTTGTGTCTTGACTGCCAGTCAAATTTACTGATAGCCCCAAACCACTTAGGCAACTGGCAGTGAAGGTGACGGGGACCTGGATTCCTCTTAGTGGAGCAGAAGATTCACCTCTGACTTAGGGCTTGTCTAGATACTTCCTCCATGGACAGTGGCAGAATTCTGCCTTGTATTGTGTTCTGCTATGATAGCACAGCACTGATGCAATTGCCAATGCAGTGTCTCACACTCTTTGCTCTCCCCTCCCCAAGCATACAAATTCTCCATCTTGCACCACCTGGAGTGAGGGAGGGTGGTGTAAGCAGTGCAAGCCTGTCCTTTCTACTCTCTCCAATGACTATTTCCTTGCTACTATGTTAAAACCAGGTACTATTATTGTTCACCTGATTTTTTGGTTTTTATAAAGGTGACTTCTTGCATGGACAGTTGTTCAGTTTTGCGTTCCTGCAGCGGGAACAATTGCTGGGGGTTTCTATTTGGCCATCTTGCTCTGCTTCCTTCTCTATCTACAAGGATAATTTAAAAAAAAAAAATGTATGTAACTGATTAGTTTTAATGTTCTTCTTTTTTATTGTGGTTCTCTCTATATAAATATACATATACATAATTTATTACCTTAGCCATTTTTAAGTGTCCAATTCAGTAGTATTAAGTACATTCATATTATTATGCAACCATCACCACTATGCATCTTCACAATCTTTATGGTCCCAAACTAAAACTTTCTACTCATTAAACAATAAGTCCCCATTACCTCCTTCCTCCAGCCCCCGGTAACCACTACTCTACTTTCCGTCTCTATGAATTTGACTTTACTAGGTACTTCATAAAAGAGGGATCATAAATTATTTGTTCTCTTGTTACTAGCTTATTTCACTCAACATAATGCCTTCAAAGTTCATCTATGTTGTAGCATGTGTCAAAATATTCCATTTTAAAGCTGAGTCATAGTCTAGTACATACGTACTAAACTTTTTGTTTATTCATTTGTTAATGAGCATTTTAATTGTTTTAATCTTTTGGCTGCTGTGAATAATGCTACTGTGAATGTGTGTGTGTATATACATATACACACATACACTGTAGTCTGACCAGTCAGACAGCAGTCAGATAGTGGTCTGGCTTTATTCTTTTGTATGTACCTATTCTGTTGTATGTAGCATAGAGACAGAAAGGAGTAGTGTTTACCAGGGGCTAGAGGAAGGAGGGGATGGGAACTTTTTGTTTAATCAGTACAGAGTTTTACTTTAGGAGCATAAAAGTTGTGAAGAGGCATAATGGTGATGGTTGCACAGATATATATATATCTGTTTGAATCCCAGCTTTCAGTTATTTCAGATATAAACCCAGAAGCAGAATTGCTGGATCACACAGTAATTGTATGTTATATTTATGAGGAACTACCATGCTGTTTTCCATAGTGGGTACACTATTTTACAATCCTATCCACAGTACACAAAGGCTCCAATTTCTCCATATCCTTACCAACACTTGCTAATTTCCAGTGGGTTTTTTGGGTATTTTATTCATTTATTTTTATAATAGCTATACTAATGGGTATGAAATGAAATCTTATTGTGGTTTGGATTTGCATTTCTCTAATAATTTGTGATGTTGAGAATCTTTTCATGTGTTTATTGGCCATCTGTATAAGACATACAGATGTTGAATGTTTATTCAACTCCTTTGCCCATTTTTCAATTGGGCTGTTTTCGTTGTTGAGTTGTACGAGTTTTTATTTAATATATTCTGGATATTAATCCTTTATTAATATATGATATGCAAATATTTTCTTTCATTTCACAGGCTGCCCTTTTACTCTGCTGACAGTGTCATTTGAAACACGGAAGTTTTACATTTTGATGAAGTCCAACTTCTCTGTTTTTTCTTTTGTTTTTTACGTTTGCTTTTAAGCATTTTATAGTTTTATCTACTACATTTAGGTGTTTGACCAGTTTTGAGGTTTTTTGGATATAGTGTAAGATAGTCGTCCGACTTTATTCTTTTATATGTACCTATCGAGTTTTCCCAACATCATTTGTTGAAAGGACTATACTTTCTCCACTGAATGTCTCAGTAATCTTGTCAAAAATCACATGACCATATATGTGAGAATTTATTTCTGAGCTCTCTATCCTATTCCACTGGTCTATATGCCTGCCTTTATGCCAGTAACACACTGTCTTGATTACTACAGCTTTGTTTATGCTGTTTTCCATAGTGGCTACACTATTTTACAATCCTTTTCACAGTGCACAAAGGCTCCAATTTCTCCATATCCTTGCCGACACTTGCGATTTCTGGTGGGGATTTTTTGGCTATTTTTATTCATTTGTCCATCTTTAATCATATTCTGTTGAAGTGTTCCACTTCTTAAACCTACCCATGAGGCCTATTTTCCTAGGGAAAGAAAAGTTGATATGCCTAGTAGGCCACTGATCTTCTGACTCTCAAAGCTTGTATAATTAGGCAGGGGTCGGGGTAGATGGTAAAACTGCTTCCTTGCAGAATTCCAAGTAGGAAGTGGGACAGAAGGTTCTTGTCCTTTTTCTTCCCTTCAGCTTATCTAATAAACCCCTCCCTCCAGAACTTTTACCCAGAGAGTGGTGATTGGACAAACATCTGACCACCTGTTTCTCTGTCTCTCTTCCTCTTCTTCCTCCCAGAATACATCAAAAATAGATGAAATGTTTTCTTCATTTATCTTCCTGACTGACTTGGACTTCCATTATATAAAACACTATCATTAAGTCCACTAACTCTACTTCTTGAAAGTAGCAATAATACTGAAAAATTCATTTCTTCATCTTGATTTACAAATTTGGACATGGCTTTATAAATAATGGAATTGTCTGTTTAGGGGTTCTCTTAGCTCAACTACATACAAATACCACCTCTTTCCCATTCTTCCATTTCTACCCCAAGCAGGAAATGTACGATTCAAAGGCCCTTAGACAAAGCATTCCTGAATGACACAGGCAAGTGACTGTGACTCTGTCTTGGATGGTGATTGAGAAGGCATGTGAAGAAGAATAACGTTAATTCTGGGCATAGTTAGAACCTTGAATTGCCTATTGATGATAAAATTTTAAATAAGGGGGCTGGGCACCGTAGCTCATGCCTATAATCCCAGCACTCTGGGAGGCTAAAGTAGGAAGATCACTTCAGCTCAGGAATTCAAGACCAGCCTGGCCAACATGGTGAAACCCCATTTCTATTAAAAATTCAAAAATTAGCCAGGTGTGGTGGTGCACCCCTGTAATCCCAGCTACTTGGGAGGCTGTGGCAGGAGAATCGCTGGAAGCCTATATGGGGAGTTTGCAGTGAGCTGAGATCGTGCCTGGGAGACAGAGCAACACTTCATTTAAAAAAAAAAAATCAGATTAGGATATATACAGATATCCAATGCTCCATTAAAATTGGCCAACTCTGAAACTAAATGTGTACATTTTTGTTTTGTGCTCAGTAAAGGTTCTTGAAGCATTAACTTATGAAATAAAATACCCTTGATAAAATAACATATTATTCATGTGAGTTACTCTCTACTGAGAAGATGTGGATAGCAACATAGCCAGAAGTTAAACTGTCAATAAATGAGAGGTAGCTGAAAGTCAGGGAAAGGCTACAAAACCAGCAATAGGAGACAACAAAAAGAATTTGCCAGCTGGATAGCATCACCAAGCACTGGCCTTCCATGTGGATGCTCAAAGAATCTATTGCTGAATCTTGAAAAGCATCACTTGGACAAATCAACCCAGGAGTCATTGCCATCTGTTTTACTGGAATTTGTTATTCTGCAGAGATTACCCAGGTTTGCATGAAATATATAAATTTGTACTTTGCAAAATCCTACTTATTGACTCTTGAAAATCTAAGCCAAAAAGACTTTTTATTTTTACTCCTTTAATTTAAAACTTTACAAAAACATATGTTTCACTTAAAATTTAGTCCTTCTGATTTTATGAAAGCAAGAATATTTTAGGTGCATATTTCTATTTTTCAACATTTTTCCTCATTTATTATAATAAAAATATTGACTTGAGGAATAATATGGTTTATTAACTACTGACAAACATCTCTAGCAAATTATATATTGGAAGTAGAGTAATGCAGTTAGGTTTTCTTTTTCATAATACCTGGCACAATTCTGAATTCATAAAATATCTTCACTGGGCTACCATAAAATGGCCTGCAATGGATTCTAGTGAATTTAATAAGATACTCATTTACTAGCATCATTAAAACACAGTGTGTTCATTATAACCCAATGTGGCAGAAACTCTCATTACTCTGGGTTTGTATTACCTCATGTAATTCTGCTTTTTAAAGTTCTTTTCTTTCCCCCCTCATCCAAACCCCATCACACACTTGGTGTTACATTACAGCCAATTAGTATACTTTAACCATTTGTAACATATCATGTTGTTATTACTGTTCTAAAGGAGTTTGTGTTTTTTCATTTTCTTCATTAGATCATTCAAGTAAGTCTCAAAGACTTCAAATGTTATACTTGATTATACTCAGGATTTTGAAAAACATGCTGCTCTAAGACTATGAGGTGCTACCATTTTGAATCATTATGCCCTTTCTGTGATAAGAATACAATTCAATGCTATTTTGTTCTCTTAATCACAAAAATGATGTGAGATGCTCATATAAAAAACATATGGAGTAGACCGTAAGCTTCTTGAGAGTATAGTTATGATTTTATTTCCATAGCAGCTAACATTTATCAAGTGCTTACAACATGTCAGCTACAGTGCAAAGTTGGATATTTTATCTCACTTAAGTTGGCAGCTGAATGATATCTCTATTATGCATTTGCCCTCATTTTGCAAATGGAAATAAAAGATCCTGAGGAGCTAACCACTAGCTCAAGGTCACAAACCCAGTAGGTAATGGAAGGAGAAATCCACACTCCAGTTATAACTACAAAATCACCACTCTCTCCACTTTATTGAGCTGCTTTGAGTCTTTGTTTCTAAAGAGCCCAGGGCAGTGCTTGGCACTGAGTTGGCATTCAAATATTTTTTGACTTTAATGTTGATGGTGCTATTAAGTCACCAACAAATTTTTGCAATTCAATGTTGTTTTATTTCAATGTTGTTCTTTTTAAAAGTCGTTTTTGGTCAAATTTAATAGTTTTATTTCATTTATTGTCAAAATGATGTATGAGTAGAAATAGCTCAAAGGGGACAGAAAAGTAAATGTTTACCATAGTTACAGGGAAGCCAGTTAGGAAGTTAGGGTGTTAAAATGGAATTCGGCAACTAAAGGAAGCTGACAGAATAAGGAACCAAATAAGAGAAAACAAAACAAACAAAAACATCAAGAAATAAATGCAAACGCCTGTACCTCCTCTTCTATTCCCTATTGCATTTGATACCACCATCATGCCCCATTATACAAGCTAGAAACCTAGGAAGCATCTATGATTCCTCCTTTTCCCCTACCTTCTTTACCCTATTTAATCACTTACCTATTCTAAATACTGTGTTTACTTTTCTCTCCTGCAATCACTGCTTGTTTTATTTCTTACCTGAATTAAAACCTTTCAAACTAATCTCCCTATCTTCAGTGTCTTCTCCTAGATCTTTTGTCCACACAGTTACAAAAATGACATCTAAAAATCAAAACTTATGATGTCACTCACACACCTCCTTTCAACTCTTTAGTGGCTCTTCACCAACTAAGAATAAAGCTAAACATTTTTAAGCCATTTCTACGTGTTGCAAATGAGTGAAAACAATTTGGATAATTCAGCAAATGCCAAGTTGTGTTTTTGTTTTTTTGGTAAATATTGTAGCATCTGGTGCTGAAAGATATGTGAAGACTATATGTTCTCCCTCCCAAATCTAGGCTATCAGGTAGTAGTTACAACAAAATAAAGTATCAAGTTAAATTACATACAATGTACAAATATTCACTAGAAAGGAGGCAGAAAAAAAAACCCAAAAACCCTATATAATCTGTTCTATAGTTCTGGGAGATCCCATTTTCTGATCTAAACCCAAAGACTAGTACTTTTCATGAAAATCACATTTTCAGGAAGATGCAATGAAGGAGTATTGGTAGGATTAGAGTGCTGTGCAGTCAGAGTAGGCAGCAGAAGACTGACAAATTGGGGTATGTAAGACCAGCATGGTTCCAGATCTCTAGCTTTTGTAGCACTCTGAAACCTCCTTCATGCAGGATCAAGTGGGTCTTATATATCACTTCTAACAATTGCCTGCCTTTAGCACTATTCATTTCATATGTTCCTGTGGTGTAGCTTTGCTTAATCAGTGTTCTTTCTTGCCTTCTTGCCTGCCTTTCTTTCTTTCTTTCTCTTTCTTTCCTTTTCTTTCTTTTTCTTTTTCTTTCTTTCTTTCTTTCTTTCTTTCTTTCTTTCTTTCTTTCTTTCTTTCTTTCTTTCTTTCTTCCTTCCTTCCTTCCTTCCTTTCTTTCTTTCTTTCTTTCTTTCTTTCTTCTTTCTTTCTTCTCTCTCTCTCTCTTTCTTTCTCTTTCTTCTTTCTTTTAACAGGGTCTTACTCTGTCAACCCAGGCTAGAGTGCATTGTGGCAAGATTATAGCTCACTATAACTTCAAAGTCCTGGGTGCAAGCGATCTTTCCATGTTTTCTGGAAACAGCATTTTCAACCTATTCAACCTTACATTTAAATATAAGACATCCTTCTTGTCATGGTGTCAATCAGTGACCCAGACTTTCTAGCTCTACTTTATGTAAACTCATTTAGATGGTATCCAAAGGACTAAGAGAGTTTTGTAGTGCTTGCCTGGTATGCCATAGCTACTACAATCCTTATTTTGCTTATTTCATTGTTTAAGGAACTGAAAGCAAGTATTTTATAGTATTATTATTACTAATTTATATTGATATTCTCCAGAACATTGTTTATAATTGCAGAAATGAAAAACACTGCAAATATCCAATAATGGAAATGTTAAGATAAATGCATAAGATAGAATATTATAAACCCATTAAAAAACATGCTTTTATTTAAGTTATTTTTATTTACTTATTTATTTTTTGGAAACAATATCTCACTTTGTCACCCAGGCTGGAGTGCAGTCATGCGGTCATAGTAGCCTTGAACTCCTGGGCTCAAGCGAAACATCTGCCTCAGCCTCCTGAGTAGCTAAGACACAATCACATACCACCATGCCCCACTAATTTTTTAAATTTTTTAGCAGAGACATAGTCTCACTATGTTGACCACGCTGGTCTTGAACTTCTAGCCTCAAGCCATTCTCTTGCCTTAGCCTTCCAAAAGCACTGGGATTACAGGCATGAGCCATCTTGCCCAGCCAGATAATCAGTGTTAAGTAATCGATCTTTAAGGTAATAATTCCTGATTATGGCATTCCATGTGTTATTTGACCATAGCTGAATGATGATTGAAATTAGAAGACTTCTAACATTATTTAATTGCCCCTATAATGTACAACATACTCACTTTCGTAATTTTTAGCTATAAAAACAACTACTTATATTTTCTTCATTGACACCCACAAATGTTTACTTGGTGCCTCTTATATGTCAATCACTGTTCTACATCCTGCAAATGCAGCAATAAATGCGACAAAGTCTCTGTTCTCATGGTATTTACATTCCTAATAGGACACAGAATATATATATCTAGTGAAGACAAGCCCTATACACCAATAGTCAGATTTCTTTTGATTGCAAGTGATAGAATCCCAAGCAAATTAACAACAAAAAAAAATTTATTAGAAGAATAAAGAAAACCAGAAGGTGAACTGTAAGAACAAGAAGAGTTTAGAGGATTAGAAACTGGAACTAAAGATGTAGTTGCCCCAAGGACTCATTCTCTCTACATCTCCCCAATCTCTATTTTCAGCTTTCTTTACACATTGATTTCATTCTTTCCTATAGTAAATGGTCTCTCTCCAGTTAGAAGGTAAAATGGCCACAGTGGTTCTCAACCAAAGGCAATTTTGACTCCCAGAAAACATTTGAACATGTCTGGAGACATTTTTAGTCATCATAACTGGGATGATGCTACTGGCATCTAATGGGCAGAGACTAGGAATGCTGCTAAATATCCTGCAATGTTTGGAATAACTGCCTGCAACAAGGAATTATCTTGACCTGAATATTAAGAGTTCCAATGTTGAGAAACCTTGTTCTAGGAGTAATTCAAAGCTTACATCATTGCAGTGTAAGAATCCTATCATAATCACTAGTGTATAACAAATATGACAGGAACATGTGTAATACAACAATAATACCAGCAACATTTAATAGGTATTTACTATACGACAGGAAATATTTTAAGTCCTTACATGTAACACATTCATCCTCACAACAGTACTATGATTTACACAACAGTATTATGATTTATTCACAATAATACTAGGTATTATTGTGATCTCCCTGTTTTACAAATAAGAAAACTAAGGTACAGAAAAGTTTAGTAACTTAACTAAGCTTACACAGCTATTAAGTAATGGAAATTATATTTGAGCCCAGGAAGTTTCATTCCAGACTATATGGTCCTAAACTTTGTGACACCATTTTTCAATTGCTACTTTAGTGTATTAAAACCCTAGGAAAAGAATCTGATTGATCTGGCTTGGGTCACATGCCACCCCTTCAATGAACTGCTCCAGCCAGGAGAATGCTGTATTATGATTGGCTTAGTCTGGGTCATATAACCAGCCCTATAGTCAACTGGGCAGTGTAATATGCTTAACAGTTCTACCACATAGTTGGAGTGAGGGAAAAATATACTGCTAAAACAAGAAAGAGGGCAGGGGTGGTGGCTTATGCCTGTAATCCCAACACTTTGGGAGGCCGAAGCGGATCACCTGAGCTTAGGTGTTTGAGACCAACCGGGGTAACATGATGAAACCCAGTCTCTACAAAAAAATACAAAAATTAGCTGTTCACAGTGGCATGTACCTGTAGTTCCAGCTACTCGTGAGGCTGAGGCAGGAGGATTACTTAAGCCCTGGCAGCAGAGATTCCAGTGAGCCCAGATCACGTGATTGCACTCCAGCCTGGGTGACAGAGTGAGACCTTGTCTCAAAAAAACATTATAAAAGAAAAATAATCCAAGAAAGAAAAAAGGGGTACAGGGCAGACAACAATGATTGAACTACCTTTTCCATAATGCTATTTCTCACTCCTGCTCATCTGCTCATAATGTTCTCATTGTTTGGCATGCTCTACCTAACATTCTCCCACAAGTACAAACCTCAGCTTGAAGAAAGGTAAGATCTCTAATTGGAAGCCTTCCATTATCACTCCTCTCAAGTTCAGTTATATCCTCTTTTCTCCTATGCCTATAATATCCTGCACATATCTCTTTTATGATATTGCCCATATAGCATACATCTCTATCTCTCCCACTATACTGTGATTGCCTTTAAAACCATCAATGTGCTGTATTCATCTTTCTAGCCCACATGCCTAACCCTGTGTCCACACCTATAGCAGGACTTCAATAAATGTTGGTTGACAGAATGGCAGATTTAAAAGTTTCTTGGGGCCGGGCGCGGTGGCTCACACCTGTAATCCCAGCACTGTGGGAGGCCGAGGCGGGTGGATCACGAGGTCAAGAGATCGAGACCATCCTGGTCAACATGGTGAAACCCCGTCTCTACTAAAAATACAAAAAATTAGCTGGGCATGGTGGCACGTGCCTGTAATCCCAGCGACTCAGGAGGCTGGGGCAGGAGAATTGCCTGAACCCGGGAGGCGGAGGGTGCGGTGAGCCGAGATCGCGCCATTGAACTCCAGCCTGGGTAACAAGAGCGAAACTTCGTCTCAAAAAAAAAAAAAAAAAAAAAAAAAGCTTCTTGGGAAAAACCAAAAGCAGAAGTCCTAAGATTAATTGAGTTTCTGTGGTAATATAGTCAGAGAAAATTCCCAGGTGACATGCTCTGTCTGCTAGTAATTTCATTCTTTCAGTTGGACAGCCTGCCAAAAACAATGCTTGTTTAGTGACTGTATTGTGGAGTAAGGAGAAGCGAGAATTTCGTGTTTTTTGTAAAATTATGAATCATAGAAGAATCGAATTGGAAGGGTGCTTAGAGATTATTTAGTCCAGTGCTTGTCATTTAATATATAAGAACTCAAAAGCCAAAATATTTTATGATAAAGTGCACAGAGTAAAGACAATCAACTCAAAATTGATTAAAGACTTAAATATAAGACCTGAAAGTTGTAAAACTCATAGAAAAAAAAATAAGGGAAAAGCTTTATGACATCAGTCTATGCAGTCATTTCATGGAAATGACATCAAAAGCTCAAGCAACAAAATAAAAATAAACAAGTGGGACTACATCCAACTAAAAAGCTTCTGCACAGTGAAGGAAACAGCATAAAAAGACAACCCATGGAAAGAGAGAAATATTTGCAAACTATATATCTGATAAGTGGCTAATCTCTAAAATATATAAGAAACTGCTATGACTCAATAGCAACAACAACAAAAAAAGCCCCCCACAAAACCCTAATAACTTCATTTTAAAATGGGGTAAGGACTTGAATAGATGTTTCTTTGAAGAAGACATGTGAAGAGTCAACAGGTATATGAAGAGATATTCAATGTCACTGATCATCAGGGAAATGTAATCACAACAACAATGAGATATCACTCCCACTTATTGACTATCCCTTACCAAAACACTTGGGACCATAAGTGTTTCGCATTTTGGGTTTTTGTTTTTTGTTTTTTTTTTTCAAATTTTGGAATATTTATATATACATAATGATATATGTTGGGGATGAGATTAAGTCTAGACAGAAAATTCATTTATGTTTCATATCCACCTTATACACTTTATACCATCGCCTGAAGGTAATTTTATATAATATTTTAAATAGTTTTGTGCATGAGATGAAGATTTGACTGCAATCTACCACATAAAGTCAGGTGCAGAATTTTCCACTCGTGGTGTCATGTCAGTGTTCAAAAAGTTTCAGATTTTGGAGCATTTCAGATTTGATATTTGTGTTAGGGATACACACTGTATTTTTTTTAAGGCAGTAAGCGTTGGATGGCTGTGGAGAAATTGGAGCCCTTCTGTACTGTTGGCAGGAATGCAACATGGCGCAGCCACTATGAAAATCAATATGGAGTTCCCTCAAAAAATTAGAAATAGAATTACCATATGATCCGGCAACCCCACTTCTGAGTATTTATCCAAAAAATTTGAATCAGAATCTTAAAGAGAGATTAGCACTCCAATATTCATTGTAGCACTATTCACAAAAAACAAAATAAATGAAACCTAAATGCTCATTTACAAATTAATGGAATTTTATATGTATATATACAATGGAACATTGTCCAGCCTTAAAAAGAAAGAAATTCTGCCATATGTGACAATATGAATGAACCTACAAGACACTATGCCAAGCAAAATAAACCAGTCACTGAAGGGAAAATACTATATTATTTCATTTACATGAGATATCAAAAATATTCAAACCAATGGAAACAAAGAATAGAATTGTGGTTTCCAGGGGCTAGGAAGAGAGGGAATTGAGGAGTTGCTGATAGGTGTAAAATTAATTACGCAAAATGAATAAGTTTTAGAGAGCCACTGTAAAACATTGTGATTACAGATGACCATGCTGTATTATATAGTTTAAAATCTGATAAAAGGGTAAATCTCATGGTAAGTGTTCTTAAAAAAGTTTATTTTTAAAACTTAAAAGGAAAGGATGATCAAAGAGGTCAAACTTTTAGAGTTAATTCATTAGAAACATCTATGTTATTTGAATATTCTCTTTTATGAAATATCTATCAAAGATTCTAACCATTAATTGGATTGCCTTTTCCTTAGTGTTTTGTGAGAATGATTTATATATTCTGTATATGAGTCATTTGAAAATATATGAATTAAAATTTAAAAAATAGACTAGATGTATTTACATTGAGTTGTATGTAAATTCTTATTCCCTTCCATACAAATATTTTTTAAAATTTGTTTTAATGAGATTCATAATTTAAGTACTAATCTATTAATTTAATGTTTTAATTCTAAACTTACTTGGATAAATACTTATTGCCTGGGTGTATATCACTGCTGTCAGTGCTAACATAGATATCCATGTTGCTGATGAGTGAGAAATAATCTATAGTCATCTGATGAAGATTATTATTATTAATTTTTTTTTGAGATGGAGTTTTGCTCTTGTTGCCCAGGCTAGAGTGCAATGACACAATCTCAGTTTACTTCAATCTCCGCCTCCCAGGTTCAAGTGATTCTCCTGCCTCAGCCTCCCAAATAGCTAGGATTACAGCCATGCACCAACCAGCAAGCCCAGCTAATTTTTTTGTATTTAGTAGAGACGGGGTTTCACCATGTTGGCCAGGCTGGTCTCAAGCTCCTAACCTCAGGTGATCCACCCATTTTGGCCTCCCAAAGTGCTGGGATTACAGGCATGAGCCACCGCACCCGGCCTGATGAAGATTATTTTATGTAGCAAGTATTTGGTCATTGTATATAAAGTCATATTAATCTGGCATAATGGAAACACACCTGATTTTATTATTTTGTATCTAGCAATAAGGCAAAAAGTTACCATTGAGATGAAATTTCAGATATTCTAAAAATGTTCAGTGGACACTGCTTCCTTATCAGATAAATCAGAAATAGCCTCAGTTGCATGTTTTCGAGGCCTCTGTTTATGTCCCATCTCAACCATTTTCATTTATACTGCCAAAAGATTGCAAATACTCATGGATGACCCATGTAGTTGAGCAATAGAAGCATCAGCACAAGTGGTAGGCACATGATGTTTCCTTTTGCCATTTTACCCCTTGCACTTTTGCAATTCTCCTTCTCACAAGGGAGCTCCCCAATCTGGATCTTCCATTCCATGAGCCACTTCATGCTCTTAATCTTGTTGTTTTCTCATCTTTCTGTGAGGATTTACCCTTCCCATGCCTCCCTGTTCCAGGAATGTCATCTAATTTGATGAAGAATCTCAGGGAATATGCTAGGGATAGACGGGTTTAAATGTGATCTATAAGAATGCCAATGTATTGAAATTTTCTGAGAAAAAAAAATTGTGGTTAAATAAAATTGGAAAATGTTATATACCCTATCAGTCTCTTGGAAACTCAAAATGTACATTAGCATACTTAGAGGTTCTAAGAAGTCCAACAGTTAAGAATCTGGTTTCCCTTTGTTTAACACCATGTTTCTCACACTTATTTGAACCTTATTTTCAAGGCAGTTGGAACACTAATCTTACAGAGAACACATTTTCTGGTTGTTTGTTTGTTTGTCTAGTGTTTCATGCTTGTTGCCCAGGCTGGAGTGCAATGGCACCATCTTGGCTCACTGCAATCTCCCCCTCCCCATTCCAAGTGATTCTTCTGCCTCAGCCTCCCAAGTAGCTGGAATTACAGATATCCACCACCAAGCCTGGCTAAGTTTTTGTGTTTTCAGTAGAGACAGGGTTTCGCCAAGTTGGTCAGGTTGGTCTCGAACTCCTGACCTCAGGTAATCCACTGCCTTGGCTTCCCAAAGTGCTGGGATTATAGGCATGAGCCACCACACCTGGCCAAGAACACCCTCTGTATTTGAACACACACTATATCAGAAAATGTTAAGGACATCATATGTCGTATAGCATGTTTGCATTTTACAGAGACTATAGACAACGTTCTAACTTAGCATCACTTTCATAGAGAAGAGCAATTATTTTTATTCCTCTTTCGTTGTTATCCTTTTGTTGTGCCATCCACAAATTTTTCTTTCTTTCTTTCTTTCTTTTTTTTTTTTTTTAATATGGGAACCACACAGACTGAGTCGTCTCCCTTTTTTCTCTGGGAAGAAAAGAAAAATAATCATCAATGGCAAATAGCAGTTACAGTGAAGCAACATCAACAGCTGGCTTCACATTTAGGAAAGAATACTGTTCTTCTTCCTCATGTTTCCTGGTGCTGCAACATGTTCAGAGAAACTTCCCCAGTAATGAACTATAGAAATGAACCTTGAAAATATAGTCTTCGCCGGGCGTGGTGGCTCAAGCCTGTAATCCTAGCACTTTGGGAGGCCGAGGCGGGTGGATCACGAGGTCAAGAGATCGAGACCATCCTGGTCAACATGGTGAAACCCCGTCTCTACTAAAAATACAAAAAATCAGCTGGGCATGGTGGCGCATGCCTGTAATCCCAGCTACTCAGGAGGTTGAGGCAGGAGAATTGCCTGAACCCAGGAGGCGGAGGTTGCGGTGAGCCGAGATCGCGCCATTGCACTCCAGCCTGGGTAACATGAGTGAAACTCCGTCTCAAAAAAAAAAAAAAAAAAGAAAAGAAAATATAGTCTTCACAATTTCTTATATGATTATTATTGTACCTGGATCACTTTCCTTTCACCTAAACTCCATCCTTTAGAATTTCCTTTAGTGAGGGTCTACTGGTTATCTGAAAATGCCACTATTTCAAACTAATCATCAGAAAATGGGCATATTTCAATGGGTATGGAATTCTAGGTTAGCAGTTATTTCCATTCAGCTCTTTGAAAACTATAATCCTATGTCTTCTGATTTCCATTGTAGCTCTTGAGAAGTCAACTATTATTTTAACTGTGACTGTTTATAAAATCTCTTTTCCTGTAATGTTTAACAGTTTCACTGTGATTTGGCCTACTGTAGATTTATTTGTATACATATTTTATGTACCATACTTAGGTGTCACTGCATTCAAGAATCTGTAGATTAGTATTTTTTAGTTGTTTCTAGAGAATACACAGCTATGTAAGAGGTATTCTTTATTTCCCTGGTTCTTAGAAATTACCTGAGACTCTTGTATACCTAAAAGTGTGTGTGTGGGGGGGTGGTCCGTGATTACTAGTGGCTAAAGAGAATTGGTCCTTTGATTCTCCGAGGAAGTTATGGAGTAGAACTTCTTGAAAAGTCTCCATTGTCAATAAATAGCCAACCATAGGAAGATAGGCAATTAATGTCACCCCTGAATTATTAAGTTCAGGATTCCCATGTTAAAGCCAAAAGTACTCTCATGGTAAGAATTGTCCTGCTGTAGATGTGGAGGAGTTTGGTACCTGTTTGGTACCTGTAAGGGGACTGTTCTCATACTCACAAAATTCTTAATAGGAAGTTGCCAATTCCACTTATTTTAAGAGCTTATCAGGCATCTGGGTTTTAGTAGGAATTAGCTTCTAGATTCTCTCAGAAACTTTCATCAAGCTCTGTTGGAATTCATCCAGTTTCTCGATTTCTTAAATGTTATTTGGTGGTACTAAGCTTTTTAATGTTAAAGCAAAAGAAACCTGAAAAATAAGCTAACATTTTGGGGATTATAGCTGCTCTCAACTTCATGCCCTGCTTAGATCACCTCTCCTGGGCAGATATCTCTAGGCGACAAGGTAGTCAGTTATAATGCTATCCAAACTCTGCCTTCAAGACTGTTTTCAGAGGCACTAATTGGATGCCTTCCAGAAAGTTATGGCCCACTAGAGATCATCATTGAATATAGTAGTACCTAAAAGTCAAAGGAATGAAAAAGTGACCCCTGAAAATCTAAATGTTAGAAAGAATTTTGAGTAAACAGCTGTAAGGTAGAATAGAACTTTGTGAGGAGAGAATAAAATTACATTATCTGAGTATGCCAGCCACATCTTTTTTGAAACAGATGGTACCAAGGTAAAAAGAAAAATTATATGAAGAAAACATTAACTATAAGCAAATATTGCATTTTAATACTTTCTATTAGGTGATCAGAATTGGCATTTATTCAACACACTTTGATATACTTTTAAAATATGTGCCAGGCACTGTTCACTCTCTGAAATTATTTGTAATACACCCCTGAAAGGTATTTGCACTGAGTGTGAGGTATATTTCACTACTGCAATGGCTCAATTTAATTTATAAAGAGAATACATTAGAATAAATATTAGGAAATCATCAAATAAAAATCTAAAAACATTTCCTAGAATAGAAGGCTGTCAATCCATTGATTGAAAGGACCTATTAATCGTATAGTACAACAACAAAAGAAAGTTAAAAAAAACCACACCCAGGCAAATTATTATAAAATTTAGAACTCTGGAGACAAAGAGGAGTTTCCAAAGAAAAACATAAATAGGTTACACGCACATACAAAGAATAAAGAATTAGAATAGCTTCTGACTTCTCAATAATAATACTAGAAACTAGAGGGCAATGCTCAAGATTCTGAGACTTATGATTTCAATCTAAAATGCCATATGCAATCCAATTATCAATTGAGATATATTTTTTCACACTAAAAGCTTCAAGTATTTTATCTCTCATATGGCCTCTCCTAGGAAGCTACTGGAGAATGTACTCTACCTAAACTAGAAAAAAAAAAAATAAAGTAGTATATAAAAAGCAATTGATTCAATGTGAGAAAGCAAGCGAGAGAGAGAGAGAGAAAGGAAATTCCATTAATGATGACCAACTGAAGTTCCAGGATGTCTGTGTTAGTCCATTTTTGCATTGCTGTAAAGAAATACCTGACACTGGGTAATTCATAAAGAAAAGAGGTTTAATTGGCTTGTGGTTCTGCAGGCTATATAGAAAGCTTAGCAGCATCTGCTTCTGGGGAGGCTTCATGAAGCTTCCAATCCTGGCAGAAGGCAAAAGGGGAGCAGGCGTTTCACATGGTGGAAGCCAAAGCAAGAGAGAGAGAGTTGTTTGGGGGACGTGCTACACACTTCTAAACAACCATCTTTCATGAGAACTCACTCACAATGGAGAGATCAGCACCCAGACATGGAGGATCTGCCCTCATGATCCAAACACCTCCTGCCAGGCCTTACCTTCAACATTGGGAATTACAATTCAATATGAGATTTGAGCAGGGACAAATATCCAAACTTTATCATCAGAGCTAAAGTACAATAAGTCCAGACTAGACTGTAAGATGAAAGGGTCCAGAAAACCAAGGAATCTACAAATTACTAGACTGGTTTAAGAATGTTGGAGATCATGAAAAAACTTAGGCATATATATTTTTTGAATAGACAAAAAATAACAATTATTAAGTCAGAGAAAAAAATGCTATATATGAAAGCAAATGTAACAAGGAGTGCTGCTGTGGTCTGAATGTGTGTGTGTCACCCCAAATTTATGTGTTGTGTGGTGCCCTTACGAATGGGATTAGTACTCTAATAGAGGCTGAAGAGACCATAGCCCTTGTCTTCCAACCAGGTGAGGACAGAACTAGAAGACGTCATCTAGGAGCCAGAAAGCAGGCCTTCACCGTACACCCAATCTGCCAGATCCTTGATCTTGGGCTTCCTAGACTTCAGAACTATGAGAAATAAATTTCTTTTATTTATAAGCCACCACATCTATGATATTTTGTTATAGCAGTCCAAATGGACTAAAACAATTACTATGGTTTTTCTTTCAGCTACCATTTTAGCAAAAATCTGAACTCATTCATCCAGAGTTGGCAATGTCCTTTGACCCTAAAGTTAATAGCAACCATAAAATTGTCCAAACTTGGAAGCTTTCAAGAGTGAAAAGTAGGTGCTATTACTAGTTAAGGTAGAACAACAGGCATAACTTAGGTCTATCTTCAGCAAACTAGTTAAGGTGAAACAACAGGCCTAATTTAGATCTATCATAAGCAAACTGAGACATATGGCTATCCTAGCTGTTGTGAAACTACTACTGTCCACCTGGTGGCAGTTTACCTTTAATTGAAGTCAAAGAATTCAGGAGAAAATAAACTTCTGATCTTGGAAGCTCCCTCCTAAAATATGATTTTTAAAATCACAATCTACTTCTGAAGTGGGAGTCGGATGTTTTATTTTCAGGTACTTGGGCATACATAGCTTACTATGTAAAAACAAAAAAATAATTCTGATTTTTTTCAAAATAAATTTGAAAAAAAATTTCAATAATTTGAAAAAGAATTTGAAAAGTACATTCTAGGAATAGACATTTTAAAATGTACAATCATTATTTCATAAATTACTGATATTAGCAAACACAGATTCTAAGAGAGTTTCCCAATAAGACTTGAAATGTGTAAATCCTATTAAAGCTCATCTTAGAGCTTTAACAACTTGACTTCATTAACTAATGTGTAACTATTATCTTCCTGCATTTTTGTCAATCCTTTTCCAGTCTTTAGCTAGGCTTATTCATTAATTACATTAATTATATAGAGGACCTCCTCCAGCCCCAATATATACTCAAAATCCCTATCATGTATGTGCCATATTTAAAAACATATAACTGAATTATTATCAGAAGGGCCAAAATCCAAATATTCTCTACCTTAAAAACCTGACCAAAACTCTGTGACAAGCCTTCGATTTTTTGGGCTAGGAGTTTTTTTTTTTTTTTTTTTTTTTTTTTTTTTGACTTTTTTTTTTTCTCCCATTTATTTATTTTATTGCATTTTAGGTTCTGGGGTACATGTGAAGAACATGCAAAATTGTTGCATAGGAACACACGTGGCAGTGTGATTTGCTGCCTTCCTCCCCATTACCTACATCTAGCATTTCTCCCCTTGCTATCTCTCCCTAGTTTCCCACCCCCCACCGTCCCTCCCCTATTTCCCCCCAACTGACCCCAGTGTGTAGTGCTCCCCTCCCTGTGTCCATGTGTTCTCACTGTTCAACACCCGCCTATGAGTGAGAACATGCGGTGTTTGATCTTCTGCTCTTCTGTCAGTTTGCTGAGAATGATGGTTTCCAGGTTCATCCATGTCCCTACAAAGGAGCCAAACTCATCGTTTCTGATGGCTGCATAATATTCCATGGTGTATATGTGCCACATTTTCCCTATCCAGTCTATCGTCGATGGGCATTTGGGTTGGTTCCAGGTCTTTGCTATTGTAAACAGTGCTGCAAAGAACATTCGTGTGCACGTGTCCTTATAGTAGAACGATTTGTAATCCTTTGGATATATACCCAGTAATGGGATTGCTGGGTCAAATGGAATTTCTATTTCTATGTCCTTGAGGAATCGCCACACTGTCTTCCACAATGGTTGAACTAATTTACACTCCCACTAACAGTGTAAAAGTGTTCCTATTTCTCCACATCCTCTCCAGCATCTGTTGTCTCCAGATTTTTTAATGATCGCCATTCTAACTGGTGTGAGATGGTATCTCAATGTAGTTTTGATTTGCATTTCTCTGATGACCAGTGACGATGAGCATTTTTTCATATGTTTGTTGGCCTCATGTATATCTTCTTTTGTAAAGTGTCTGTTCATATCCTTTGCCCACTTTTGAATGGGCTTGTTAGTTTTGTTCTTGTAAATCTGTTTTAGTTCTTTGTAAATTTTGGATATCAGTCCTTTGTCAGATGGGTAAACTGCAAAAATTTTTTCCCAATCTGTTGGTTGCCGATTCACTCTAATGATTGTTTCTTTTGCTGTGCAGAAGCTGTGGAGTTTGATTAGGTCCCATTTGCCTATTTTGGCTTTTGTTGTCAATGCTTTTGGTGTTTTGGCCATGAAGTCCTTGCCTACACCTATGTCCTGAATGGTTTTGCCTAGATTTTCTTCTAGGGTTTTTATGGTGTTAGGTCTTATGTTTAAGTCTTTAATCCATCTGGAGTTAATTTTAGTGTAAAGTGTCAGGAAGGGGTCCAGTTTCTGCTTTCTGCACATGGCTAGCCAGCTTTCCCAACACCATTTATTGAACAGGGAATCCTTTCCCCATTGCTTGTTTTTCTCTGGTTTGTCAAAGATCAGATGGTTGTAGATATGTTGTGTTGCCTCTGAGACCTCTGTTCTGTTCCATTGGTCTATATCTCTGTTTTGGTACCAGTACCACGCTGTTTTGATTACTGTAGCCTTGTAGTATAGTTTGAAGTCTGGTAGTGTGATGCCCCACACTTTGTTTTTTGCTTAGAATTGACTTGGCTATGCGGGCTCTCTTTTGGTTCCATATGAAGTTTAAGGTGGTTTTTTCCAGTTCTGCGAAGAAGGTCATTGGTAGCTTGATGGGGATAGCATTGAGTTTTTCTTTTTATTTTTCCAAGCATCATTGTGAATATATTCATAAGTATTTGAATTGTGATTTCTTGACAAGGAATCAAGACATTGCTGCTGTTCTTGTCATTTGAAGATTTCCCCATCGAGTGTAACATGAACAGAGAAGGGAGTATTAGGCTAATCTTCACATTTCCACTTCATAAGTTCACATGTGACCATTCTGATGTGCTTTATAGTATACTATCAAGATACAGTAAAGAAGATTCACAGCTTCTAACACTATCAAGGTTTTGTAATGTCTATTAGTTATGAGTGAATTTGCCCAGATGAATAAACATAACTATTAAAACCACATACATAGCACCACTAATAAAAAAGACTTGCCTAACTTAAATAGTCACATTATTAGAAAATCATTTACCTCACAAGAAGCTTTTTTTCTTGTTTAAAACCTATTAGTCTTCTATTTCTTGCTTTTAAAACATCTATTTTTTATTTTACTTTTCATTATTTTTATGAAATGAATATTAACCGGATTTTGGACTCTTATTTTTTAGAAGAGTATGTAATGACTTGAGCTTTTTAATAGTATTGTCATCTATGGAAACCCATGAACATTGCTTTAACTGGTGGTTATAAAACTGATGCAATTTCAAACATTCATCCACACTCCTGAGTAATTCTGGGAATTGTCCTTGCAAAAAAATTTTATACTTCTAGATTGAGATGAAAGAAAAAGTATATGGGTGATTCTACAAACTTTTCCTATCCATGTACATATCTAGCCAAGCATACCATCCCAAATCGTTAAGCCATTAACATCTTGGAGAAGGATGGACAAGCTTGAAGGAAGCTATTTAGGAGTAGAGAGTATCAATAAAATAAGTTATTTCAATCAAAATTCAAATAGATATGGAGGTTACATTTTGAAATGAGTTGGTTTTTCACTATTAAAGTGTGAGTTTGTGTTTGTGTGTGCTGTGACTCTGATATGTGGTGGAAGGTTTCTAAGAACTAATTTTTGTTTCTGAGTTCTAATTCTAGTTGAGTCTGAGATCACCACAGGTAGTGTCACTATTTTGACCAATTGTACAATTTGTTTACATAATCCCCAAAAGGCCTATGCCCACATAGGTACACATGAGTGCTAATCAATGTAGCATGTGGGTAAAAACCCTGTTTTGTCTTTTGTAAGTTTGAACTGTTTTCTGTCCCCTAAAGAGAAACCCCTAAAAACAAATGATGAATTCTTTTTTTTTTTTTTTTTTTGAGACAGAGTTTCACTCTTGTTACCCAGGCTGGAGTGCAATGGCGCGATCTCGGCTCACTGCAACCTCCGCCTCCTGGGTTCAGGCAATTCACCCGCCTCAGCCTCCTGAGTAGCTGGGATTACAGGCACGCGCCACCATGCCCAGCTAATTTTTTGTAGTTTTAGTAGAGACGGGGTTTCATCATGTTGACCAGGATGATCTCGATCTCTTGACCTGGTGATCCACCCGCCTAGGCCTCCTAAAGTGCTGGGATTACAGGCGTGAGCCACCGCGCCCGGCCCAAATGATGAATTCTTATATGGCAAGGGTAGTGTCATGATCATGAAAGTGGTTTTCCCAGGGCCAAGGCTCATCTATTGCACTCCAGATGTGCCGGTCCCCTGAGATTTCACCAAATGTGGGAAACTTGATTGCATAATTTATGGTGGTGATGAACTGTGTTTGCTCTTTCTCCAGTTCGAAAAACAAAACAAAACAAATGGCCTTTTGTTTCCTGGTGACTGAAATCTGTTAACATTTGATTTATGTCCATTTTAAAAATGGCTATATTCAAACTCAACATTATAAAACTGGGATTATATGGGCAAAGCCTTAATCATATGAAGAGAAAATCAGCTAGAGATAGCTATCCATTTGGGTACTTGAACATGTCAAAAGCAACTTGAAATTTTAGCTAACTTTTGTAAGCCTATGAGGCTTACACACAAATTAGCATCCAAGGAGACATAAAATTATTAAGGTTTACAAGATGCTTTTTCCAAAATGAAAAGCCCTTTCAAGGGCATTTTAAGGGAATTCCTTCCCTGGACAACGGCCATTCTGCCTTGGCAAGGGAATTTGTCAGGTGCCTGAGTTGTAGTAACAGCATAGGATCAAGATGCAGGCAGCTCTTCTAAAGGCTCTGCAGAACAGTCTCCTGAAGCAGTCAATCAACCATCAACCAAATGGCCTTCCTAGGGCTGCTATCCTGTGTCAGGATCTACTAGTTTAAAAATGAGTGAAAATTTGGAAGTTAGAAATTGAATAGTTTTTATAATAACTGAAAGGTCAGCCTTGGCAAGATTACTTAGAGCTAGCCCATCCATTTTCCCACTGGCACATTTCATGAAAACAAATAAACAAATATAAATGGCTTATACATATTAAAGGTAACTTTGCTTCAAGACCCTTTTCCAGAACACACATCATTCAGTGATTAGTCACACCGTAATGTTACCAATTAAAAACATAAAAATGGAGGAAAGATTAGATTAAGGTCCTAAACCTTGAATGATTATAGTGACCTATACACTGCTGCATAGTTTTTTAAATTAATTTTTTAAAACAGTAAAAAACTTGAATATGTGTTAATACGGCATCTCTCTCTCTCTCTCTCTCTTTAAATAACAAACCTGGGTATGTTAATCAAAGCTGAACTTTGCTGGAACTGTAAACATGAGGTGTTTTTTTGTTTGCTTTTTTTTGTTTTTTAGTTAGCTCAGCACTGGATTTTGGATAAGATTTCTAGAATCCATCAGAAACATCCTGCTGGGTCATTCTTCCAAATAATGCTTACTGGAGTGCACACCATGGTCAGGTTTCAGAAAACGGACTCAACAATCACAGAACTCCTGAAATCTTTTGGAAGCCTCTGTAATTTTTTGCCTGTAATAGAGCTTAATAATTATTTCATGTATTTATTTTTTCACTCTTGAAAATGTAGTATTTGTTGGTCAGTGGTTAGATTCCAAGAAATTATGTTCAGCCAAAGTGGCCAATGTAATAAAGGTTTAGAATTGAAAAGTTTTTCTACTCTGTATATATGTTTTTAATCTGCTAAATAAACCTTAATTTTAGTGTGCACATTTATTTCTCAGAGGTGGACACTAATCATATAATGCCTTTTAACAGTGTTCGTTTAGTCTATACAGAAAATCAAAACTAGCAGCCCCTTGAGTAATTTTGCTACTGAAATGCCAAGTGTTCTGTCTAGGTCCTGCTGCTTGCTGCAAAGAAAGCCAATCACTGAGACCATGAGTATTGCCAAGGAAGAAAGCTTTAATTGGGTGGGGCTGCTGAGGTGATAAGAGATTAGTCTCAAATCCATCTCCCTGAATGACTAAAATCACAGATTTATACAGCAGTGAAGAAATGTAAGTACATGCAGGAAAGCAGGAATTAGGGAGGGATGAGGAAGAGGAGTTAGTCAACAAGAAATAGGTAGTCAGCTGGCAATCATCATGGGTTAGGGGTCTGGCATCTCATTGTCCAGATGTGGCGATTCGGTGAATTTCAGTTCCTTGATACTATCTGGGAGGGCTGATGGTTGGTTTCCTGAGAAAGGAACTCAGATAAGACCAATGTAACTTTCTCAAGTTTTAAGAATGTGAGGGCAATTTCTATGTTTGTTCAAAAGAAACCATAAACATCAGTTCTATGAGAAAATTGGGCCAGTTTCAATTTTAGTCCAAATTCAAGTTAGTCAAGATAAAACAAATAATCTGGCAAATCAATAGCTGCTTCAAGAATCATTCATTTTGTTGATTTTTTTTTTTTTCTTTTTGCCTTGCCACCTACACAGATACTTTTAGATGGTATGGTCAAAATGCAGCTTTTTGGGGGACAAGGGGCATAGGTAAAACAGTGCTATAATACAAGCCTATGATAACCTTAAAGTTCAGAAAAAGAATTATGATGAGGCAGTACTCAAATTGTCATTAATAATTCATTAATAACTAGTTTCTAGGTACTTTGCTATGCTTTATTAATTTTTTAAAAATTTCCTCTTTACATTAATCCTATGAAGTTGATAGTTATATTACAGATGTGGAAATTGAGGTTTAGCTATCCTAAATAAATTTACTATGGCTGGTAAGGGTTGGAACCAAGGCTGAAGTCTAGACAGTCAGATTCTAGAAACTTCTCTCTTTTTTAGGCACCATCCATAATGGTTAAGAGCTCTAGAGCCAGACTGACCGGGTTTGAATTCCCTAATTTCAACTGTTTCATTTACTAGTCGTGTGACCATAAGTAAGTGTGTTAAGTCTCTGTGCCTCAATTTCTATACCTGTAAAATGAAATAATAATAATGCTGATCTCATCAGGTTGTTAAGAAGAATTAGTGAATTAAATGAGTAAATATGTAAAGTGTTTAATGTAATGCTTGACACAAAGAAAGTACTAAATAAATGGTAGCTATTGTTAGTATTTTTACTGTCATACAGTCGACTGCCATCAATAATGAGAAGCTATTTTTATTCTAAACAGAGTAACTCATTAAAAAAAAAAAAATACTGCCTGCAAGGGTTTACAAATGAATGGCACCAACAAAGTAAAACTAAAATCTCCTTGCAAATTTCATATAACAGTACTTTTCCATGAGCATTTTTAAATATCAGAATTTATCAGAATATCTAGCATATTACTTCCCTACCTTTTATAAGCCATGACCCTTTGATAGATATTTAAAATTTTTAAATTGCCTTTAATGTTATTTGTAATTTCAAGATATATTAAATATAAAGACTGAAAAGGAATGTGGAAAAGAGTGGCTTTATTTTTGAATTGCAAACACTTTCCACATATTCTTCCAACATTTCAGAAACACTGATTTAACAAACAGGACAATGAGTGCTGAGTAAACTTAGGCAAGTTATATAGTCCCAGTCACCTGATATAAAACAGTAATAAAGATACAGTTTTTATCTCCTCACCAGATGGGCTGGGAATCAAATAAAACAGTAGATATAAAGGCCCTTTCTGTTCCAGAGAGCCTAATCCAAAAAAGAGATGATTATTGTGCATGGCAGAAGCCTTGTCATCTTGTTGTTAGCAGCTCATTCATCTTTTGATAAAATAATCTAAATGTATTTTATTGTTCTCAAAGTCAAACAAATACAAACCTTTTCTAGTATTTGCTAGTAAGTAATATTTCAACTTCAGAAAGGACAACTCTATGAAGAAAATCAACCATCGACCATTAATGAACACTAATGTTCCTTTTCTGAATGCTTTCTGATCCAAGTCCACTCAACCAATTTATAATATCATGATATGACCATTTCTAAGCATACCAAGTGCAGATACAGTCCTCAAAAATCATGATATTGTGGGGAAAATATACTGTGAATTGCCGCATTTAATCTAAAGTTATATACTCATCTTAGTGCACTTTTATGATAATGACTAGATTGAATTAGAGACTCATTCAGAATGAATATATTCCTGGTCACTCATTGTGAAAAGATTGGTTAATATATGATGTTCATTATTTGTGCAATTTCCTCTTATTGCTATATTTGAATGCAAATGACTTAGTTTTTCCTTCAATTTAAATGAATTCTCTATTACAAACAAAGATTCAAATGTAAAACCATAAAACAAAGTTTGTGACCTGCTTTTATTAAAACTGATCCTAAAACATTAAGAGAAAACCACTGGCAGATTAGTCTAATTTTCATATTCTCACTGAAATTTTAGCAAGTTTTAGGCAAAATAGACATTATTTTATTTCATCTAAACTTGTTTTTTCCTCAATAGTGATAATTGCTAGAAGTAGAAATCATAAGGTAAGACTTAATTTTAGAGGAATGGGGTCAGGGTGACTGAGTTGGGAGGGAAACGAAATAAAAGGAAGGGGTACAATGAAAAGAAATTGGATGAGGAAGGAAAAGAAGGAGTTCTGGAAAAGTTTGTAGTTGCAGAAATGTAGAAAAGTGGGATATAAGTCACACACACACCCCCCCCATAAAGAACTTGAACTTCATTCTTGTGAGTTTACACCTCCTTCTTACCACCATTCCAAGTCCTTACCACATACACATTTCAAACCATGTCTGTCCCTTTAATGTTAGCTGTCATTTAGTTTAAAGCACAGATCAAATTTTGATTGAAAACAAATTACTGCATTGCATCATTTGTATATGGAGTATTTTTAATGCTTTGCCAGAATGAAAGCAGGTTGAAATTCTCGTGTCTTTCTTTGTCGTGTTTCCCATTACAGTGTTAGATATAACTGCTTCAATTGATGTTTATCTGTCAATACAAATTCCAATAAGCTGTGAGAATACTGCAGAAATAATCTCAAATTAAAAGCAAAAGAACAAAAACAAAAAGTCATGCCAGATTTTTTTTTAATTTTTAATTATCTCTAGAAAAGAGTAATGATAAACAAATTAATATTTTAAAGATTTAGGAAGAATGCCTAAATCACTGATTCAAGCTCTTCTAAAACCTTTTAACAACTTCCATTAATGGTAAATACTTAAGGTATAGTAGACCTTCAAGAAATCTCAGATATGATCTATTCTAATCCCCTCATTTTATAGATGAAAACACGGAAAGCACTTCTAGTGGCAGATCTGGGAGCAGGGCCTATGTATCTTGTCGCCGGTCCTCTGGGTATTTCCACTCTTCTTTGCTATCCATTTATAGCTTAATCACAACTGTATTTCCACCAAAGCAGGCCCACCAATTGCCAACAATTGGCTATCTCTTTTCAAAAAATTCATCTTACTACACTGCTTAAACACAACCCAGCAACATTTAGATGTAGACTTAGACTTTTCAGTATATCAGAATTGCCTTCTTCCTAATTATTCTTCCTGAAGTTTTAGCTGTAGTTGCATCTTAAAGCTTTGCTATTTTTCAAAGTAGAAATTTAGTAAATGATGGAAAAGTTTTGTTTATATTTGCCTTCTTGGTATTTTTATCATCTCAAGATAGTTCATAAATTATAGTCTGTACCATGAATATAAAGAAAAAGGAAATTTAGCTAAGAAAAAATGATTTGCAGAAAAGTGTACTTGAAGACTTTTTAGATTATGAAATCATTTTATACCCATTATTTGATTTATGGCACATAATTTTTAAGGAATTAGCCACCCTCCAAAGCACAGTGATTCCTGTGCAATTCAAAATGTCAAAATACATACACATGTAGAAAAACTTATTTACAAAAGTGGAAAACTTCCTTGAGTATTTGTTGGAATCTTCTGTTTTTTAAAAAATAAGTTTGGGATTACTTATATTCTAATCAATGCATATACTGGTCATCTCAGCCCTCATTTCAGTGTCTCACGACATAGACATATAGTGTCCTCATACCTATTTTTCACTATCTGACATGGAACATGCTCCTTTTCCCATCAACGTGAATTATGTATGCGTTCCATTCTTTAGACACCTATTAGGTGATTAACTGGCAGATCTGTAAATTAGTTTTTTGCATATACTGTATTTCATCTATTTTAAGATACACATTGTTTTTCTACATGCTAAAGTCTCTGAAATGGGGCTGCATCCTAAAATTCTATGGCATCTTTCATCAATTAAGTATGACTTGTTATTTTCTACAGTGAAATTTGATCACTTTTGTTTACATGGTCATCACAGCAATGTGTTATATGCTTTCTATGTACTATATTATGTGCATTGAATTGAAAATGTCTCCAGAAACACTATAATGTGAATTCTCATTGAGGCAAAAGTTGTTATACATACAGGAAGGTGCAGAACAAGAGCAGGGACATGAATTTGATATTAGTGAATGTGGTAAACAGCATAATATCCCTCTTCCCCCAAAGATGTTCACATAGCCATCCTGGGAAACTGTGAATATGTTACCTTACCTCGGGAAGGGGAATTAAAATTGCTAATCAAATGACTTTAAAATGGGGAGATTTTCCTGAATTGTTTGGGTGGGCCCAATGCAATCACATCACCGGAGTCCTTAAAAGTGGGAGAGGGGCCCAGCATGGTGACTTACGCCTGTAATCCCAGCACTTTGGGAGGCCGAGGCAGGCAGATCACGAGGTTAGGAGTTCAAGACCACCCTGACCAATATGGTGAAACCCCATCTCTACTAAAAATACAAAAAAAAAATTAGCTGCGCATGGTGGCATGTGCCTGTAGTCCCACTTATTCAGGAGGCTGAGGCAAGAGAATCGCTTGAATCCGGGAGGCAGAGGTTGCAGTGAGCTGAGGTCGCACCATTGCACTCCGACCTGGGCAAGAAAATGAGACTCTGTCTCAAAAAAAAAAAAAAAAAAAATTGGGACAGGGAAGCAAGAGAGGAGTCAGAGTTAGTGAGAGATGTGACTACAAGAGACAATCAGAGAGATGGCGGTGTGAAGACATGGCCTGACATTGCTGGTTTCGAACGGAACCACGAGGCAAGAAATGTGGTTTCTTTTCAGCCTCTAGAAGCTGGAAAAGGCAGGAAATGGATTTTCTCGTAAAGCCTCGAGAAGAAATGCGGCTCTGCTGACAACTTTATTTTAGCCATTTGGGATGCATTTAGGACTTCTGACTTTCACAACTATAAGCCAATAAGTTTGTGTTGTTTCTGGCCACTGATTTGGCAGTAATTAAGTACAACAGCAATAGAACGGTAATAAAATTACATTAGTGATTAGTGGAGAAAAGACTGTAATTCCTAATTTTCTTGCAAAGAATAAACCAAATATTTTATGAAAACTAAAAAGTAAAAGATACTTACATGTTCATGAACCTGCATTATATACCATTAAATGCCAAGTCTGACCGGCAGACTCTGGCCAAACGACAGATGAAAGGCATTCGCAGACACAGGTGTTTTGCCTGTGAGAGCACAGCTCAAGGTAAGAGGATTAGGCTGCAGCCATAACCCTTTCCTGAAACTTTTGCAAAACCTTCCGGCCTTCCAAGAAGGTTTGCGTCTTTCCTACAATTTTTCCTACCACCCTGACCTATCTCCTACAATTAAATTCTTACAGATATATGTGGAAAATGATTATTTAACATACAACTAGTAATGCAACTAAAGGCAGGAGACAGAAAAAAATCACCAAGTCTTTTGGGTCTGATAAAAGAAATCTCAAAGCAACAAGAGACTGGTGTGACCAATTCAAATAACACATAGAACTATCATTAAGGCACTGAGTCATAGTATAATTTGAAATATTTGTTCTTTCTTAGGGATACATACAATAATGGTGTGTCTTACAATTGGTGTCACCTTTCATTCAATGAAGTATGTTAATAATAATTTGCTTTTATATCATAAGATTAATTAAAGCTCATTGTGTAAATTTTGGAAAATAAGGAAATATATAAATAAGAAAAGTAAAATCTTCCATAATTCTCCAGTATCAGTCAGGATAGTTCAATTTGTGCTATTGTAACAAGTAACCCCCAAATCTCAATTGCTGAAGCAACAAAGATTTATGGCTTGCTCATGCTACCTGTCCATTGTGGCAAGGAGAGCCTCTACTTACAATACCATTCAGATACTGAGGTTGATGGAGCACCCACTGAATTGAACATTATTGTTAGTCCTGTAAGAGGGCAGATGCATTTTAGGGGCCTAAGAATACAAACCAAATGCTACAGCCCAGAAGTAACATATTATTTCTGCTAACAACTCATTGGCCAGAAATAGTTCAATGGCTCCACTCAACCAGAGGCAGGCCAGGATATGCAGTTCTATCATGTGCTGGGAAAACTAAAAAATTTAACAAACAACAATTAATGACTATAGCATTGAACACTCAAAGGTAGCCACCATTAATATTGAGAAACTAATGCATTTTCTTCCAATGTTAAGGTGCTTATTTATGTATTTATGAAATTGACATTCAACTGTATACATAATTTTATTTTACTTAACATTGCACAGTAATATTTTTCAATGTAATTGAATATTAAAAACAAAACAAAACATGTTTGTCCATGGTGGCTTATGCCTGTAATCCCAGCACTTTAGGAGGCTGAGGCAGGAAAATCACTTAAGGTTAGGAGTTCAAGACCAGCCTGAGGAACATGGTGAGACCCCATCTCTACTATAAAATTTAAAAAATTAGACAGACATGGTTGTGCTTGCCTGTAGTCCTAGCTACTTGGGAGACTGAGGTAAGAGTTTCACTTGAGCCCAGGAGTACAAGGCTGCAGTGAACTGTGATTGTATCACTCCACTCCAGCCTGGGTGACAAAACAACAGCCTGAATCTAATAAGTGAATAAATATTAAATGTAAATAAACAAAAAACATGTTGTTTAATGGGTGCATAAAATTCTAACTTATGTATTTATCTTAACATTTCTATCATTGGTTATTTGCCATGATTTTTAGTTCTGCAATTGTAAACAATATTCTGAAGAATATAAACATAAATTAATAATAATAATAATAATAATACTATCAAATACTAGCTTTCAGTACCTTAAGCTATAAAATAAGCAAAATGAGAATTTTAGTGATTACAGAATAGTCACTAAAGCAAGTACTAAAGTATTCTCTTAGTCCTTTGGATGCCATCTAAGTGAATCCACACAAAGTAGAACTAGAATATATGGATCACTGATAGACAATTTGACAAGGATGTTTTCTTACATTTAAATTTAAGTTTGAATAGGTTAAGAATGCCACTGCTGGCAAAGGTGTAGTCACAGAAACCAGATTTACCCTCCTCTCTGAACAAAAACATACAAAAAGTTGAAAAAAAATGAAATAATGGTCTCAAGACACTGGATATCAGACAATCAAGGACAGTAATCCTTGAAAGACAGTAAGCAAACAAGATTAGTATATGATTTTCCCAGTTGACTGTCTTGAGAGAGTTTCTTGGCTGTGTTGCAGGTAGGGGGAACTCCGGCTCTGAGTTCCTTATGTCAAGGAGCTGAGAATCTGAAGAACCCAAGATAACCAAAATACACAGGGCAGAGTGCTGGAGAAGAGAGACTGTCCATAGAGTTTTAATAAATGCCAAGAATATAAGAAGTATGCAAACACAGGAGTACTATGGATACTCATGTGTACCCAAAGAAGCCAAGCCTGTATAATCCAGTCCTCAAGGCTGCCTTCTTCACACACAGAGAGTACTCCAGAGTATTGACAGTACTCTTTGGATGATAGGATCATATGTGTGAGGAAACTACCTGAGACAGAGAAAAGCATCATCAGAGAAGAGTATGGGGAACAGTACCTAGCACTTGCATAGGACCAGGAATAATGCCTTTTCCCACAAGTTACAGTGGAAAACCTCATAGTTCATGGGGCATTGGGTAGAGTACTCAGAAGGGTCTTGACTCATTAGTGGCGAATAAGCAGTGCTAAACTTATCACAGTTTTGATTCTGCCTAATATTTCTTAAAACCTGAAAGGATCAAACAATTTCTAAGCAAATTTACTGAGTCCCAAAACAAAACTTAAAAATATTCATAGGAATACACATAAATCTATCTATCTATCTATCTTTCTATCTATCTACCTCAACAAGGTAAAATTCACAAATTTCTATGCATAGAAAGAAGAAAGTGCAACTAATAATGAGGAGAAAAATTAAAAAATTGAAATTAAGCTAGATGATAGCAGATAAGGACATTAAATGAGTTGTTATAATTGTATTAAATATGTGCATAAAGGTAAGAAGAGACATAAAAGCCAGTTAACAAGATTCAAATAAAATATCTCTGGATGAAAACCACAATTTATGTGATAAAAAAAATTTCCTGCTTGGAATTAATGGCAGACAATGTATTGAGGATAAAAAGATTAATGAACTTGAAGGCGTATCAATAAAAACTTCCTGAAATGAAGCAAAGCAATAACAAAGAATCCAGAGAAAGGGAAGAACAGATCGTTAGTGAGCTCTGAAATAACTTTAAGGAACCTGATGTATATGCTATTCATGCCCCTGAAGGAGAGGACAGAAAAGATATTTCAAGAAATAATGGGCAAAATAATTTCCAAATTTGTTGAAAACTGTAAACCCAGAGAGCTAAGAAGTTCAATGAACCTCAAGCACAACAACACGAGAAAAGTACAACAAAGGATGTCAAAATCAAATTGCTTAAAACTAACAATGAAGAGAAAAATCTTAAAAGTAGCCAGGAGACAATGAACAAACTTGGAGAGCTAATGCTCTCTTATTTTGAGATTCATTATAGATTTATAGAGTAATGAAATTGTAGCCTAAAAATAGGCAAATAAATCAACAGAACAGAGTAGCAAGTTCAGAAAGAGATCCACAAGTTCATGGACAACCGATTTTTAACAAAGTTACATAGGCAAGTCAGTGGGAAAAGGATAGTTTTTTCAACAAATGTTACGCACAATTTAATATCAATATGCAAGAAAATAAACTGTGATCCATACCTTGCACCATAAACAAAACAATTCAAAAGGGATCACTGCACTCAAGTATACAATCTAAAATTATAACACTTGTACAGAAAAGGGGCAGCAGTCTGTGGCAGTAGGTTGACTTACTGTTTTGGTAAATAAAGTTTTTTTTCGAAAACAACTCTACTCATTTGTTTGCATATTGTCTATAATGGTTTCCATGCTACAAAGGAGTTGAGTAGTTGTATTTCTAGGACAATTGAAAGCGAACAAGAGAGAGAAACAGAGAGATTATGCTTTATAGTAACTGGCATTGCTATAGCCTTTACAGAGGGTCTTGAATTACTTCCTTCGGAAGAAAGTGGCATAAAGTATTTAGCTTGCTTATTATTATCAAAAAAATACTTTTAAATCTAAAACATTACCATGTATGGTCTTTGTGTACCCATTCTTTTAAGTTACATAATTAGTAATTTGTCACTCTTTGATTTTATCACTGTGATTTTCCCGTACAGGGGTTTTAAGACTTATAAGTCTAGAAATCATATAATTTGGTGGTAATTTAGAGGGCTTGTAAGGAGCTCAGAAGTCCACTCTCCTCACAAATCGATCACCTATGACAGGGGCCTAAAATTTTACCATCACTTCTGTCCCACAGTTACTTAAAATTTTGACCCCTTTTATATGTTATTATAAATGGCTTATTTATAAGAGCATGCTGCGAATGGGGGATATATAAAGCATGAAGTCAGCTTTCGCCTGGTAGGAACAAAAGGGTAGTGCATCCCTAAAGATGCAAAAGGACATCAAAGATGAGTCTAACTTTTTCAATTTTACTGAGGCTGCCCCTGGTGACACCCCACTGAAATATATTAAAGCAAGCAATTCCAGTTGCAAGTGCATTTCAACCCATAACAGATATAATAGGACCGCTACAATTGAGTTTCTCTCCTTCAGTTTATAGGGTGCTGATATCACCACAAATTATAAATAACCAAATAGAAGTCACTTTTCTTGCTTTCCATCATGCCAGAACACCCAGATGCAAAATAAAATATTCAGTTTCCCATCTGGATATTTTGTCTCTGTGATGTCAAATATATAAATACTTCCAAAGTGCTGAACTATTGATGACATTTGTCATCTTTCCTTTACAATGTTTTGACACTGGTGATGCAAGTGCTGTATCCAATTAGAAGTTTTACTCCTCAATAAACTGCTCAATTGCATCAATAGTCACCTCCTCTTCATTCAGTCCTGTTCATCTACTGACAACTTATTATAATGGTGAAAAGTGTGGACAAGGCAGGTACATTGCTAGAGTCCAAATCCCTTTTCAGCTGCTTACTAGCTGTGTCACCTTAAGGGAGTTTTATAGCTTTTCCTTGCCTATTTCTGCATCTGCAAAATGAAGATAATAAGCGTAACTACTAGAATTGTTGCCAAAATTAACTCAGATAAATGTAAAGTGCCAGGCATATAATGAACATTCAATAAATATTATCTTTCTGTTATTCCTCTTAGTAAAGCATTCATTGATGTCATAGAGCTACCTTGGAACCGGTTAGGGAATGACCCTGGGGGCTCCTAGGTCCTCAGTCTTTTCTTTCATTTGTTAAAACCAGATATAGAGTGACTGGAATGGTGCAAATGCCAAGTCAAATCAGTGTTGGGGGTGCAGGACTTTGCAATACCCTTCAAGTACACGCAGACCTGCCTGGGCATGTGATCCCATTCTTTCCCATGTGTTTACAATGCGAGCAAGGCAGGGAGTCTTCTTTCATTTTAAGTAGCTACATGATTATAAAAAAGGATAATAGCCATTGCTAATCTTCCCTATTCAATGCTAGAGGAATTTTCTCTTATTAAGGACCTTTGTCTTGGAATTTGGATTTAGGATTTTATAACCTCAATGGAAAAAGAGGAAAGAAAAATAGGATATTTAGTGTTGTATGTTCCATCCTGAAACAATCGTCCTTCGGATGTGCACCCTATGGATGCAGCTGTTCATTAGGGAGGTTACTTTTGTTCAGAGGTGAGTCAGCCCTTAGCCAAACTACGAAGATTGCAATGTTGATCCTTTGAGTTCCCCTGCTTCCCTTTTGAGTGTTCTTTGGCCCCTGTGTAATGCCTCAGCCCCAGGTGTCCAGTGCATTATTGATGGTTTGGATCTTCCTTCCCAGCAATGAAGGAAAGAGATCTGATAGATTAATTCACAATGATGTGTCAGATATCTAATCTGTTGAGAAACTTTGAAAGACACAGCTTATAAAGGAGAAATCCTCATTGGTGGGAATGGCACCATAAGGAGTCTCAGGGACGGAAGGGATGCATATAGAGATTAGGAGATTCTGATCTTTATATCCCAACTGGCTATTATATTGGAGTCTAAGGCCAACCCTACCTTGAGCCCTTATCAAGTGGTAGTGGTCACAAAGTAACACTGTTCAAAAATCAATAATTACAAATACCATTCCCTCAAGTGTCAGTGAACCTCTGGGGCTGAGATAACCTTGGAAGAGAAATAATGTAAGTTTAAAAGAAAACTTCATTGATCTATAAACCTGTCAATCAATTTGAGTACTATGTAGAAAACGCTCAGCATGGTTAAGATATCCAAAGCTTGTTGGGATCAAGAGAAATATTTACTTTCAGTTCAAGTATCTGTACCCTATTGGAATACATAGCTTTAGGAACTCACTCACTGAATTTTTGTAAGCCAGAGCTCAAAATTATCTTTTGACAATATCATTGTTCTTTTTTCTAAATAAATGAAATGTAGCATTTTTTGTGAGAATTTTGAAAAAATACCTAAGCCTTGATAAGAGGTTCAGCATATTTATAATATGCTTATTTTATTGCATATTTTACTGACTATAAAAAGATCTTATAAAATAATTGCTTACAGTATAATTTATTGCAAATAGCAACCATTGTAAATTAGGAAGCCTTTATTTTTATTTTTCCCCTGCTTACAGAATTCTGAACACATGTCCAAAACCACTTTACTATAGTCTGTATACCTATCAAAATAGCCATAATGTAATTTAAAATTTTCATTATTTGAACTGAATCAACATAAATTGGAATGAAAGCACTGCATGATTTTAGAAGCAACAGAACTGAAAGCTTTACATTTTAAAAGCTTAATACTGTTAATAGATGGATGGACACTGGATTGCTTGAATAGCCTAATTTGTTGCAGTAGGAATAGATTAAATTATTTTTTTAAAAATCTCACCAGATATAGACATGCTTTTTTTTTCACTTAAAATGTTGCAACAGTTCTTTGTTAATATGTGTTGTACATCTCTTCCTAATTATAGATTTAAGAACTCATACTTTACAAGGAGAGTGGAATACATGCCTCCCTTCTATGGCCCCTCTTTTGAGGCAAAACATATTTAGAACAAGACTTCTGTAAATTCTACCCCCACGGTGTTTTTCCCTTTACTGACAGGTACTCCCAGGAGTTTGTTGATCTGTCTCGATATTTATGGCTAACGTTGCTCTGAGAAAAGAATTACATGTCAGTCATTTTCACATTACAATGAATTCAATTCAGTGTGCATGAGGAAAAAATCTAGCATTTTAAAATAGTATTTATACAATTGTATGTATACAATTATATACTGTGTCAAAATAAATCTGTTTGCATAAAAAAGATAACTTGCTAAGTTATTTACCTAGCCTCACCTTAAGGGAGATGATTTAAATTTGCCAAGGCATAAATGTTACCACATGCTTTCATTAGCAGCTAAGAAGAAGGGAAGCATGTTTGAATGAAGCCCACATCTGAACGTGAACCATAGGACAGAAGTTTCGCTTAAAGAGAAAACTGCTTCAGACTCTTCTGAAAAGAGGAAGTTCCTTTATTCTTAAAAGAAGTCAGCTTCTTTTATATTGTGGGTTTTCACAAAATAATTACAGAAAAAGCCATTCAAAAATCTTTTTGCTACAAAACCACAAATAGGCAGGGAGAGAAAAAAGGAGAGTAAATAAAAATGAATTTATCCATCAAATTAAAAAAGAAAGTAACTGATAATTATCATTCACGTTCTTTTTTGTTTATTTGAGGAGCTGAATTAACTGCTTTACAGCTTTACTTTGTGCTTGTATTTGGGTAATTCATTTTGATACAATAACATTAGAATGATATTTTCTAAGACTTTCTTAGTTTTCTAGTCAAGAACCACAAACAATGCAGATCACTGGGCAATAACAATGCAAGAAAATACAGGACACTTAATAAATTGATTAAATTATTTGTAATATTAAAGGAATTTCAGGCATCAGACAGAAATGAGCAGGAGAGTTAATATTTGAAAATATGAGGAGCTTATCACAATAGGTAGTTCACGTACCTAAATGTAACATCACCCTGCCACGCAAGGACACCAGGTTACATGTATGTACTTTTCATAATAGATTCATGTTTTGATGTAAAATCCCTGCCATGAAGAGGATGTAATAAATCTCATTTTACTAAAAAGGTCATGGAAAAGGCAGTTCATATATTTGCAAAGTGAAGGTATCTAATTATCATTATCCATGAAATTGTTTTCCCTAAAAACTCTTTGAGATGTTCAGATATAAGACTCAGGGCAAAATTTCTAAGATATAGCCTTGGAAAATCATATAGATATTTTTTCTAAAATGTCACTGGTCAAATGATACTCATTGACTGTAAATGTAACTTAATTTAGTATACTGCGTGATACTACCTTCAAAACATGTTATAATACATCAAAAGCCTACTCATACAGAAACTATAAAACATTTGCATTATAAATCCATTTTTCAGGGCCGGGCACGGTGGCTCAAGCCTGTAATCCCAGCACTTTGGGAGGCCGAGGCGGGTGGATCACGAGGTCAAGAGATCGAGACCATCCTGGTCAACACGGTGAAACCCCGTCTCTACTAAAACTACAAAAAATCAGCTGGGCATGGTGGCGCGTGCCTGTAATCCCAGCTACTCAGGAGGCTGAGGCAGGAGAATTGCCTGAACCCAGGAGGCGGAGGTTGCGGTGAGCCGAGATCGCGCCATTGCACTCCAGCCTGGGTAACATGAGTGAAACTCCGTCTCAAAAAATAAATAAATAAATAAATAAATAAATAAATAAATCCATTTTTCCAGACTGTAGATCTTTGCTTACTGTGGCAATTCCCATAACTCAGTACTATTTGAAATTCTGGAGATACTATTTGAAAGCAGAAAATTTCATCTGTTTACCAAGTATACATGTTACCTATTTGGGCAATTGCAGAATATGGTAACTTTAATATCTTGCACCTTTTGTGACTATGAAGTGTTTATATCTTGCACTAAAAATGTACTTTGTTAGTGGACATTGGATGATATAACAAATATATTACTTAAAAATTATAAGATGTTTTAGGTTATTTGTTCAGCCAAATTTTATAATAATAAACATAGGAATATTAATGTTGTTGATAAGTTAAATGATCATTACAGACAGTAACTTTCATTTTTTTTCTTTCTTTTCTTAATGCGGGGGTTTTTTTTTTTTTTTTGAGACGAAGTTTCACTCATGTTACCCAGGCTGGAGTGCAATGGCGCGATCTCGGCTCACCGCAACCTCCGCCTCCTGGGTTCAGGCAATTCTCCTGCCTCAGCCTCCTGAGTGGCTGGGATTACAGGCACGTGCCACCATGCCCAGCTAATTTTTTGTATTTTTTTAGTAGAGACGGGGTTTCACCATGTTGACCAGGATGGTCTCGATCTCTTGACCTCATGATCCACCCGCCTCGGCCTCCCAAAGTACTGGGATTACAGGCTTGAGCCACCGCGCCCGGGCTGAGTTGCCATATTTTTAAACAACCAGCTCTTGTGTGAACTATTAGAGCAGAAACTCAGTACTTCATTACTCCAAGGACAGCACAAAACCATTTATGAGAGATCTGCCCCCATGACCCAAACACTTCTTTTACGCCCCACCTCAAACGTGAGATATGGAAGGAACAAATATCCAAACTACATCACCCACCTAATAATAGACTTATTTAAAACACTTGCTTATCAGTTCAGAGACAGCAGCACCAAAGGATCTAGAAGTTGACTTACTCTTCCCATCAATTTACCTTCACACATTTTCCCAACTTTTGGCACTATTCCCATGGCAGCTTTTGTTTTCCTTTTCTACTGTGGCTTTTAATCTTCCATCTGGGCTTTGAACATAGACAGTTAGCTGAGACCTTAGAAAATATGAGAAACTGAGACTTTAGAAAATATGGCCTGACACATGTGAGCTGCACTCCATTTGCAGCTAGCAAAGCTTTCTTTGACCATTTGTAAATCAGGTCATCTGCCTTTTTGTTGTTGATTTGTAAGAGTTTACTATATATTTTGGACGCAGCTCCCTTATCAAATATATAACTGACAAATATTTTCTTCCATTCTGTGGGTGGTCTTTTCACTTTTTTGATGGTGGTTCTTTGAAGCACAAAAGTTTTTTATTCTGATAAACTCTAATTTATCATTTTTTTTGTTTTGTTACTTACGTTTTTGGTGTCATTTCTAGGAATTCATTGCCAAATCCCAGGAAGATTTTCACTTACATTTTCTTTTAGGAGTTTATAGTTTGAACTCTTACATTTAGATATATGATCCATTTTTAGTTAATTTTATATGGTATAAGGTGTCCAATTCCTTCTTTTGAATGTGAATACCTGGTTGTTCCCTAACTATTTACTGAACACACTATTTTGTTTCCCTTTGATTTTCTTGGTATCCTTGTCAAAATTCAGTTAGCCATAAATGTTTGAATTTATATCTAGATTTTAAAATTATACTCCATTGATCTTATGTCTATCCTTATGACAGTACCACACTGTACTCATTACTGTTGCTTTGTGGTAAGTTTGGAAATCAGGAAATGTGAGTCCACGTTTGTCTACTGTTTTTTCGTTCTTGTTGTTTGTTTTTCCCAAGGTAGTTTAGCTGTTCTTTTTTTTTTTTTTTTTGAGACAGAGATTCGCTCTTGTTGCCCAGGCTGGAGTGCAATGGCACAATCTTGGCTCATCACAACCTCCACCTCCCAGGTTCAAGCGATTCTCCTGCCTCAGCCTCCCAAGTAGCTGGGATCCACAGGCATGCGCCACCATGCCTGGCTAATTTTTGTATTTTTAGTAGAGACAAGGTTTCTCCATTTTGGTCAGGCTGGTCTCAAACTCCTGACCTCAGGTGATCCGCCCACCTCAGCATCCCAAAATGCTGGGATTACAGGCATGAGCCACTGCACAGGACCAATAGTTTGGCTATTCTTGATCCCTTGCATTTCCATACAAATTTTCAGATCAGCTTAGCACTTTCTGCAAAATGGTTTGCTGGTATTTTGATAGTTATTGCTTTGAATCTAAATGAATTTAGGAATTATTGCCATCATAATGTCTTTCACCATGTGAACATGTAAGTTTTTTACACTTATGTTTGTAAATTTTTAGTGTACCAGACTTAAACTATTAACCAAGATTAATAGTTTAAACAAGGAAGTGAAAGTCTGGTACACTAAAAATTATTATTAAATTATTAACCAATTCTTAAGCATGCTATATCTTCTGATTCTTTACTAAGGGGAATGATTGTCTTCATTTCATTATTTATTAATAGTACATAGACATGTAATCTATGTTTATATATTGATCTTTATATCCCTAAGCTCATTTATTAGTTCTAAATATTTTTCTAGTGTACTCCTTCAGCTGTCACACGCGTGTGTGTGTGTGTGTGTGTGTGTGTGTAAAATCATGTTATCTGCAAAAAAAAGTTTTTTCTTTTTACTTCCCAATATTAAAATGGACTTTACTTCTTTTAATTACCTGGTTGCTAGTGAAAACACCTTTATTTCTTTTTAATTGTTCACAATGGTTATTTGTAGATAGCCTTTATAAGGTTGAGGAGGCTCCCTTTTATGACTAATTTGTTGAGTGGTTTTATTATGAAACATAATTAAATTTTTTTCACAGGTTTTTTTTTTTTGGTGTCTTTTGAAAAACATTATGTAGTTCTTGTGATATTTTTTCTGGTTTTGTTATCTGAGTAATATTGGCCACATAGAATGAGTTAGAACGGCTCTTTTTCTTCTGTTACTTATAAAAATATGTGAGTATTTCTGCTCATTCTTTTTTTAATGTTTGCCCAAACTAATCAGTGAAGCAAGCCAGCTGGACCTGGATTTTCTTTGTGAGAAGTGTTCTTGTTACTAATTCCATCTCTTTACTTCTTATAAACCTATTTGTATTTTTTATTTCTTTCTGAATCAGTTTCAGAAGTTTGCATCTTTCTGAAAATGTATCCATTTTATCCAGGGTATCTAATTTTTGGGTGTATAATTGTTCCTAGTATTATTTTATTATAATTTTTTCTGTCAGGCTAGTAATGACATCTTCTCTTACATTCCTCATTTTAGTAATTTGAGTTGCCTTTTACATGATCAATGTGCTAGAGTTTTTAATTTTCTTTATCTTTTCAAAGAATCAACTATCAGTTTTCTTGATTTCTTTTTGTGCTCTGAAATTTATTTATGTTCTGATCTTTTCATTTGCTTCCTTTTGCTTGTTTTGTATTTAGCATGTTCTTCTTTTCCTAATTTTTTTTAAGGTGAAGTGTTAATTGATATGAGAGCTGTCTTCTTTTCTTAACATAGGCATTTAATAGCTACGGATTTCACTTTAAGCACTGCTTTAGCTGTGTGCATAGTATACTATGTTTTCATTTCCTTCTTCTCAAAGTATTTCCTAATTTCCTTTGTGATTTCTTCCTTTCCCATTGGTTATTTAGAAGTGTGTTTAATTTTCACATACTTGTAAATTTCCCAAATGTCCTTCTGTTGTTGATTTCTAAATTTTGTTCCGTTTTGGCTGGAGAGTATAATTTGCATTATTTCAATACTATTAAATTTGCTGAGACTTGTTTTATGGCCTAGCATAAGTGTTAGTGTCAGGATGAAGTTATATATGGGCTTGAGAATCATATGTATTTTGCTGTTTTGAGTGTAATATTCTATATATGTGTTTAGTCTAGTTTATTTATAGTGGTGTCCAAATCTTATTTTTTCCTTGTTAATCTTGTGTCTAGTTGTTCTTTTCATTATTGAAAGTAGTGTTGCCGGGCACGGTGGCTCAAGCCTGTAATCCCAGCACTTTGGGAGGCCGAGGCGGGTGGATCACGAGGTCAAGAGATCGAGACCATCCTGGTCAACATGGTGAAACCCCGTCTCTACTAAAAATACAAAAAATTAGCTGGGCATGGTGGCACGTGTCTGTAGTCCCAGCTACTCTGGAGGCTGAGGCAGGAGAATTGCCTGAACCCGGGAGACGGAGGTTGCGGTGAGCCGAGATCGCGCCATTGCACTCCAGCCTGGGTAACAAGAGCGAAACTCCGTCTCAAAAAAAAAAAAAAAAAAAAAAAAAAAAAAAAGAAAGTAGTGTTGAAGTCTCCAGTGATTATTGTTCAATTGCCAACGTTGCTCTTCAATCCAGACAGATTTTGCTTCATGTATTTGGGGCTTTGTTGCTACCTGCACGTATATTTGTAATTGTTATGGTTTTCAAGTGGATTTATCCTTTTATCATTATAGAATATCCTTCTTTTTCTCTAGAAATATTCTTTGCACTAGTCTATTGTGTTCAATTGTAATATAGCTACTCCAGTTCTGTTTGGTTACTGTTTGCATTATATATATTTTCCATACTTTTGCTTTAAATTCATGTGTGTTTTTAAATATAAAGTGTTTCTCTAGTAGATAGCCTGAAGTATGATCCTGAATTATGTTTTATGTATTCTGTTAATCTCTACCTTTGAAGCATCCACTTTGCTATTTGTTTTCCACTTACCTCTTTTTCTTTCCTCTATTTCTGCATTATTGCCTTAGAATTTTTGGCATTTCTAAACTTTTAATTTTATAATCAATTGACAATTTGTGATTGTATATATTTATGTCTATGGGGTAACCTTGTCTTATGTAAAATAGACATTTTCAAATGTACCATTTTAATTTCCTTTTTATTTCTTTTACCATTTTTTTAGTTATTTTCTTTATGGTTCCCCTTGGGATGACAGTTAATATCGTATCTTAAAAAGAACTTGTGTAGATTAATACCAACTTACTTTCATTAGTATCCAAAAGTGTAGCTCTAATCTAACTTTGTTTTTTTCACCCTTCTTTGTGTTATTTATTGACATAGAAATTACATTGTACCTTGGAAGCCTATCAATAGTTTTATAACTATTGTTTCATGTAGTTGTCTTTTAAGTCAGGAGAATAAAATAGTTACAAACAGAAATATATTGTTTCTGTATTTTATACTCATCTATGCAGTTACCTTTATTAGTGTTCTTTATTTCTTCATGTGTATTTGAGTTTTTGTCTAGTGAGAAATTTTTTTAGAGTGAAGGACTCCTTTTGGTATTTCTTACAGGGAAGGTCTACTCATTATGTCAGTTACTTTGTTTTGTGTTGTTATTTTTTAAATCTGGGCATGTCTTAGTATCTCTGTTTTTGAAACAGTTTGCTAGAGATAGAATTCTTAGTTGATGGGTTGCTATTTTCACTTCAGCATATACATATATCATCCTACTGCCTTATGCCCTTTAGTTTTCTGATAAGAAGTTAGCCGTTATTGCTATTAAAAAATACCTTGTATGTAGAGCTACATTTCTTTTTTTTTTTTTTTTTTTTTTTTGGGATGGAGTTTCGCTCTTGTTACCCAGGCTGGAGTGCAATGGCGCAATCTCGGCTCACCGCAACCTCCGCCCCCTGGGTTCAGGCAATTCTCCTGCCCCAGCCTCCTGAGTCGCTGGGATTACAGGCACGCGCCACCATGCCCAGCTAATTTTTTGTATTTTTAGTAGAGACGGGGTTTCACCATTTTGACCAGGATGGTCTCGATCTCTTTACCTCGTGATCCACCCGCCTCGGCCTCCCAAAGTGCGGGGATTACAGGCTTGAGCCACCGCGCCCGGCCTGAGCTACATTTCTTTTACTGCTTTCAAGATTCTCTTTCTGTTTTGGCACTTTGTCTACGATGTGTCTGGATGTAGATTACTTTCAGATTATCGTACGGGAAAATTGTTTTGCTACTTGAATATGCAATTTTATGTTTTTTCATCAAAGTTTGTTAGCTTTTAGAAATTATGTCTTCAAATATTCATTCTCTCCTTCCTTTCTCTTCTCCCTCAGGAACTTCAGTTTCTCACATATCTTTGAGACTATATACATTTTCTTTCTTCTTTCTTCTTTCTGTTCTATACTATAATCACAATGAACTACATTCAAGTTTTCCGATTGTTTCCTTGACAGTTGAAATCTGCTGTAGAGCTCCTCTAGCAAATTTTTCATTTCAGCTATTGTGATTTTTAAAATACTGAGTTACTATTTGGTCTTTTTAAAAAATAATTTCTATCTCTTTGTTGACTTTCTTTCGTTAGAAATCATTGCCATACACTCCTTTATTTTTTTAGACTTTTTTTCTTTTTTAGTTCTTTGAACATATTTATAATTGCCAATTTAAAATCTTTAATAAATCTGACATCCTGGCTTCCACCATGACATTTTCTATTGACTTTCTTTTTTTCCTTTGTATGGGTCATTCATTTCTGTTTCTTTGTATGTCTACTTTTTCTTTAAAATACTTGACATTTTAACTAATAAATCTTGAAATCAGAACTTCTCTCAGGGTTTGGTGGTATTGCTGCTAGCTGTTTTGTTGTTGTTGTTTATATTGTTGTTGTTCCTCATTTGTTACTGACTTTCTTGGACTAATGTTGCAAAGTCTGTTTTTTGTTTTTGTTTTTGTTTTTTGTTTTGAGATGAAGTTTTGCTCTTGTTGCCCAGGCTGGGGTGCAATGGCGCCATCTCAGCTCACCGCAACCTCTGCCTTCTGGGTCCAAGCGATTCTTCTGCCTCAGCCTCCCAAGTAGCTGGGATTACAGGCATGAGCCACCATGACCGGCTAATTTTGTATTTTTAGTAGAGACAGGGTTTTGTTGGCCAAGCTGGTCTTGAACTCCCGACCTTAGGTGATTTGTCTGCCTCAGCCTCCCAAAGTACTGAGATTACAGGCATGAGCCACTGTGTCCAGTCAAAGTCTGTTTTCTTTGATGTATGTAGCCACTGAAGTGTCTCCTTAGTTAGGTTAGTGGTCAGTAAGACAGAGATGTCCTTAAATGTCATGAACCAGTAATTCTCCCAGCCATTGCCAAGAATTTGGTTTTTTTTTTTAGACATACCTTCAATATTCCTGCAATTAACAACTCTGTTAGTCTTACTTGCAGCTTATTCAGAGGTTTAAGATTAGTCAGACTTGAGCAAATAAGGCATTCTGAGGACTTTCTTGAGCCTACAGCCTTTCATACCTGTGTGGCCTTCTAGATTCTCAGACATATGTTGACATTTTCAAAGATTGCTACGAATATCTTTTTCATCAGTTTTTCTTTTTATGTTTTGGTCAGCCTCTTTTAAGTTTTGTTGCCTCAGGTAGCTGCAGTGTTACACAACCACCACTTTTTGTGAGAAAATTTTTTAGGTATAGGCTTATTTGCAAAGAGTGAGCTCTAACTCAGGTCCATTAAAGACAACCCTGAGAATAGAGCTATTTAGAGTTTCCAGACATGTCAGTTACATTTCTCAGGGAATGGGTTTTGTGGAAGAACATGCTTGTTTCTGCTTCCTCCAGTGGTTGCTAAAATGCAAGTTTTCATGGCTACTGCAGTTGTGAAGCTGTTGATTTCAAGACTCTCACAGATCTGGGGAGAGAAGAATAGTAACACAACAGAGAGTTTGCAGTTCTTACAGAAGCTTAGCTGTTTTTCTTGAAGAAATACTCCTTGGAATGTTGCAAGCCTTTGATTAATTTCCAGAGTTTTAGAAACATTGGTTTTGATGATTTTTTCCAAAGTACTAATTGCTTTTCTGGAGAAAAGGATTTGGTAAAGCTGCTAAAGGACTTTTGACAGCTTTGACTTTTTGTTCATATCTGCAGAACATGATGTCTTCTACAATAAATTAATACATTCTTCTAATAAATCATTTTTACACAACGTGAAGACAACATTTCAGTAGTTGAATATTTGGGGACATAAACAAAACTGTTATATCAAAAGTACAGCCTCATTTAATGTTTATTTTTCAGAAAAGTTTTGCTGCCTCCATAGATAGCATGTCTTTGGGAAATATAATCCCATGAGAATTTTGGTAGTGATAGTTCTCATTTCACTCCCTCCCCTCAGTACACATAAACATTTATTCTTCTTCTCTGGATATTAGCCTACAAGGCTAATTTTATTGCAAGGCTCTGTGGCATACTATGCTTCTATTTCAAATGGTATAGACAGTTACAGAATGTTTATAATAGTCTACTTGAAATCTGAATGACATATATTACAAATACAGCTGTTACGCATTCAGCATTCTTCAGACCAGATGGGTCTAACATGGAGGATCCCAGAAAGTCAGAAAGATCACCATTCTCAGATTTATTTCAGTTTGTGTCTTTTCCAAGGAAGTTTCAACTTAGTGTCTTCGAAAGTAATTGAAGAGTAATTCTCAGGTTTTGTCTCTGAGTGAGGTGTTCCAGTCTCACATTTTGTAGTACTAATTTCCTACATTAGGAATGGTCATTACATTTTCAAGTGATGCCTGCAAATTTAAAAATTAGAGTTTTGGCCGGGCGCGGTGGCTCACTCCTGTAATCCCAGCACTTTGGGAGGCCGAGGCGGGTGGATCACGAGGTCAAGAGATCGAAACCATCCTGGTCAACATGGTGAAACCCTGTCTCCACTAAAAATACAAAAAATTAGCTGGGCATGGTGGCGCGTGCCTGTAATCCCAGCTACTCGGGAGGCTGAGGCAGGAGAATTGCCTGAACCCAGGAGGCCGAGGTTGCGGTGAGCCGAGATCGTGCCATTGCACTCCAGCCTGGGCAACAAGAGCGAAACTCCGTCTCAAAAAAAAAAAAAATTAGAGTTTTAAAAATCTATCTATTCCAGAGTCCGAATACCTTGGTATTTGGAGCAACATGAAAGAAATACTATCTTGCCTGTAACAAACAGATTTTTCAGTTTAGGTTCTGCATCTCTTGCCCTTTAGGTAGTTCATTGAGCTGTTCCAAGTTTACCATTGGTTAAATAGAGTACAAGAAAATAGCATTCATTAAAATTTGCTTAATCCAAGGAAACTTGCCTGAGAATGATCTTTAACAGAGCCATTGTTGTACTTCAAGTTACATTTGAATATTCAAATGTAAAATGTAAAAAGCAAAAGTGTCACAGACACACTTCTTGGGATGTCTGGGAAGTTACTTAAACCCATAAGGCCTCATTCAGCTGCATAAAAGGTACAATGACATAAATCTCAAGGTCTTGGTTACTTATGAATAGCTTTACCAAATGGCCGGGGAGTTGACAGGCTTAAGTGTACATTGTTTGAAACTGTGTATATTTTTCTATGATTTTTAGTAGTTACCCATAAAAACAATGTTATTTAAATACCATTACTCTTAATGATTGCTGCAACAGTAATTTTCAAAGAAGAGTATTATCTGGCATATCTGGGTGATATTTTTCATTGTCCAATGACTAGGATACCATATTAGCAACCCATGAATATTATTCAGAGATGCCAAAAAGTCCCGTGTAACAAAGACTTGTCACACTCAAAATTTTAATATGGTCCCCTTTATGAAACTGTGAGAAATGGAATTGTACTCTAGTCATAATAAGTAATATCCTATGATGATGATGCACTTTTTTCGTAGTTGCATTCCTCAAAATGAAATCCATTGTAACGTCAGAATTCTTTATGAGTGCTGCATTATGGCTCACTTCACGCTTAAAAACAAACGTGAGGATTTCAGAGCTGAATCAATGTTAGACTTTCAAAAAATGATTGTATCATGTAGGTATCTACTTAGTAGCTCCATCTTAAAAGCTATGGATGCCCTTTTTATAAATTTACTACTTGCCTATGGAAAGGATTCTACTATTAAATTAAGAGTTAGGTCTAAGATGGAACAAGTGTGACCGTTTAGCATTTAAGTCTAGTTGCATTTCTGCATTGATGCAGGCAGACCTTTCTTTGTCCAGATCTAGGGAAGATTAATTGAGATCCTGACACTTTTAAAGGTCTGAAATAAATGGAAAACGTATTCTCCCGGAGGGCTGCTACCAGTGAGGTTTCATCTACATAACAAGACCACCTTTGCTAGCCAGATCTCCTCTTCTTCCCTTAACCCGTCTTGCCACTATCACCTAATTTACCAACATAACTGTTCTGAGCCCCTATTTTTTTTTCTCTAACCTCAAGATGGTATTTAAGCTTCCGTATCCCATTGCAGAGTTGGTGTAATTACTTTGTGATTCTTCCCTGTACATGATAATAAATTTGTATGCTTTTCTTCCTATTAATATGCCTTTCTAACAATTTTATTTATTTATAAAGACAGGATCTCACTATGTTGCCCAGGCTCAATTACAGTGGCTATTCACGGGTACCATCTCACCACTGATTAGCAAGGGAGTTTTCAACTGCTCCACTTACAACCTGGGCCAGTTCATCCCCCCCTAGGTAACCTGATGGTCCCCTGCTCCCTGGCAGTTACCATATTGATGCCAAACTTAGTGTGGACACTCTATCAGCACAGTGCACTACAGCTTTGTACTGGATACAAGTGACTCTCCTACCTTGATCTCTGGAGTAGCTGGGACTATAAGCATGCCCATTATGCCTGGCTAATCGCCTTTTGTCAGTTGATATTTCAGGGAACCTTCAGAGACTGAAGGGGAGATTTTCCTCTCCTCATATAGGGGTTAGGAGTTCACCATATGAATTTGGGATTATAAAAGGAAAGTAAAATCTTGGAACCCCAAACACACAAAGCCAAAGGGAAAAGTCAAGCTTGGGAACTGAGTCACAGAAAATTGCCTCCCATTTTTGTTCCTACAAAAATTAAAGGCCACATACTTCCACAGGAGGCCTCCCTCACAATTTGCTCACAAGGAAATTTCTCATCGGTCCCAAGATATTTACTCTAAAACAGTTCTGTTGAATTTCACGCTGACAATGTCATTAACAGCTATCTTGACCAGTACGGGCCAAAGACAAGACCATCACCAATAAAGGTAAGACAAGATTTTAGTGTATGTGTTGCTGTTCAAGACCAGCCTGGCCAACATGGTGAAACTCCGTCTCTACTAAAAATACAAAAATTAGCTGGGCATGGTGGTGTGTGCGCCTGTAATCCCAGCTACTCAGGAGGCTGAGGCAGGAGAGTTGCTTGACCCAGAGAGGTGGAGGTTGCAGTGAGCCAAGATTGTGCCACTGAACTCCAGCATGGGCGACAGAGGGAGATTCCATCTCAAAAATAAATAAACAAAAAAAATAAAGACAAGACCAGAATCCAAACTCTACCCAGCTGAGTCAAATACACATTAATGCAGATTCACTGAGCACAATCCAATGCATAATTGACAATTCCTCTATCCTCTCCTTTTACATATAAAATGTAGATTCAGTGAACACTGATGAAAGCCTCAAAAGAATGGAATCACTTCCCTCTTTAGCTACCCTACCCCAACATTTCGCTTCTTTTTTGGTTCTCCTACTGCCCGCTCTTTCCTCTTTAAATACTGAAGTCCCCAATCACCCTTTGAAAGCACAAATTACAGATGTTCCTGTGATTTTGTTTTTCTTTTCCCTGAGCCCATCTTCAACCTTGGCAAAATAAACCTTGAAATTGATTAAGACCTGTTTCAGATACTTTTGGGTTTACAAATTGCCACCTACAAGAGGAATTCTGAATGGAGGTGGCCCTTAACCTGTGGCAACTCTCCTATCTGTGCCTGGTACTGGTTTGGGCTATCTTTAGTACTCAAACCAATAAGGCAATTTGCTGAGGTCTGAAAGCTTCCCTGGCTCCAGAGAACACGGGATCTCCCAAATTTTGGGTTAGATTTAAGGCTTATTTTGCTGCACAGCTCATTTCTGGAGTTCTGCTTTCATGATGATGGGGGACAGTTAACTACTTCTCAGAGTTCTGCTCACTTCCAACAAGGAAAACAACTTTTTTCCTGCTTCTAAAATGTTAGAGAGCAATCTGCAGCCTGGGGTTCGCTCCTAGGTAAATAGCTGAGTTGAAGTTTTATCTTAAAATTTTTCTTTAATGATTAAAATATTATGTTGACAACCAGTTGGTCTTAACTTCTTACAGTTAGAGTGCTCATTCATTGTATAAATCTTGCAATTGATTACTTGATTTTTTTTTTGTTTGTTTTTGCTATCATTTTGGTCTCTTCTCCCATTGGGTTTGATCAACTCTAAACTCCTCTAGTGTATGAGTGTAGAATTTCCACTGCAAAGAGAAAAAGCCCTTGCTCCCCTCAGCTTTTCAGGGCATTCCCAGGTTATTGAGAAGCACATGCGGGTGTCTGGGAGGAATGCTCCCAGTGATGCAGAGCAGCTCTGACTAGGTTCCCCCTCTGAAAAACACACTTATGGTCTAATCTCAGCTGGCAGGTACATATAAGGTACCAATCTCTTCCACACTTTGAACCTCTGATGTGCTGTGTCAAGGGGCCACAATACAGTGGGACCAAACTGGCTCATGGGGTAATGGCCCTGAGAATGTAGGTCCACAAGACACCCTTCTTGGTCAATTCTAAAGGAGAGATGCAAATTAAAGAGAACAAGGCCTTTGAATTAGCTATCCCCCAAACTCTCACAGCCGCATATGCGTGCACACACATACACACACACCCACACAGCCAGTATTTATAGAATAAAAGATTTTTGACTGCTGAAGAAGGTTCATCAATATAACAAGACCACCTTTTGCTGGCCAAGCCAAATCTGTTTTGCCACTAAACTGAAACTGATCCAATAGTTCCATAGATAGATTTTTTGATAAGCATAGAAATTGACCCTTTGGGTCTTAAAGCTTGAAACTTACATTTGCTTCCTCTGAGTTTCTTCAGCAAAGGACCCTCAGACCTCTCAAAAGCTATCAAAAAACTGAAACTTACCAGATCACTGCATCTAGACAATGAGATGGCAGACCCTTCATCTGTTATAATTCCTTCCTTACTCCTCATTAATTTCTGTTTTCCTAACCAAGAAACCAAGAAGGCCTGCTTCTTGTTGACCAATTCCTCTCACTTACCTCTCCCTAGTTCCTATTTTTGCACATATAGTTACATTTCTTCCTTGCTATATAAACCCTTAATTTTAGTCAGGGAGATTGATTTAAGACTGATCTCCCATCTCCTCAGCTACAGCACCTGATTAAAGCCTTCTTCCTTGGAAATATTCATTGCCTTTTTGAATAGCTTTCTATGCAGCGAGCAGCAGGATCTAGACCGAACCTCTGGTGTTTTGGTAACAGATTTTCATTCCCTGACCAGAAATGCATTGCTAGTGGCTCAGCTGTCACAAGCCAAGGGAGTTCTGTAAGCCTTCCTAAGCAGCTGCCTACCCATTTTTGGCCAGAGGTGAGGTTTGTTCTCTCTCTCTTTGACCCTGCCACTTCAAACCCCAACCATTTTTTTATTGCATAGGAAGAACAGCCTTTGAAATTAGACATCTGTGTCTAAATGGGCGAGTGTCTTTTGTGCATACCAGACATGGGATCTGCTCCTCTCAATTTGAGGACTTCTGAAGGAATTTACATTTTCAGGTCGAAAAAGCCCAACCAATTGAGAGAGGTTAGAAGTACCTCGACTGTTTCAGATTGAACACTCTTAGGGCTTCTTAGTTGCTACTGCAGTAGTTAGATTATATTTGAGTACTTAGACTGTATTTTGATAAGTGCATGCTCTCTGTGTATGGTGAGGGAAGAGTAGGTGGGTGTGTGTATTGATATAGTCATGGGAAATAAAAATTCAATTCCAGAATGCAGCCCACTTTGGTGCATTCTTCTGAATTGGTCTGAATATAGTTATAAGCCAATGAAACAAAATAAAATGATATTTTTGGTAGTACAGTTTGGCACCTATATTCTTTGCAATCTAGAGAGATATGGCTCCTCAATGGGTGTTTATATTTTAATAGAATCTTAAAACTAGATTTATTTTGCTATTGAATGGAAAAGTGGGATGAAATTCCTTATGTCCAGGCTTTTATGTTTCTTTATCAGACCAAACCTAATCAAGTTAAATGTAAAATTTTCATGCAGTGGACAGAGACTTTTAAGAAAGGTAGTGAGTCTGCACTTTGCACTAACATTATCATATTTACCAGCAGAAGACAGCTCTCCCTTAGATGAGGAAGTCGGGGCTGCCATAACTTTTGAAGCCCTAACCCCACTATCTCAGATGTCTGCCAGCTGCCCTGGAGTCAGTTTCTGTCTCTCCAACAGTTCCAACTCCTGGGACTTCTGACCCTCTGAAAAACCCTTTCCTGACTTTTGCTAGTCCTCTTCATCATGAACATGGAACCCCTACCCTAGTTCCACCTGATCCTCCCTTCCTTTATCTTTTGTTCTCTCCTTTCATCAAGAAGGTATCTGAGAATTCCAGAGGAATCATCTCACCCTCTCATACCTGTCAGGCAATACAATTTAGCCAAGGTTCACCACTCCTCCCTGCAGGAAAATTTCTTCTAATGCAGATCCCTATTGGAAGTTTAACTGAAGAAGAACGGCCTACTAGAACGATGTGGACATGTAGCCCATTCACTATGTCTGACTTATATAATTGGAAGCAGAACAACCCAGCTTATAGGGATGACCCAAAATGTGTAACTTACCTTTTTGAGTCTAGTTTCACTACTCATCACCCCACATGGACTGATATTCAGAGACTTCTTAGAGTCTTGCTGAAATCTAAAGAACATCATAGAGTACTAGAAAAGGCTTGAGAGGAGGCTGATGGGTGCATGTGGAAGATCCTAATAACCAAGTAAGGGCTGGTGCCAATATGGCAATGCCTCTCCATGACCCCAAATTGAATCAAAATGATTGTAATGAAAGTGAGATCCAACATTTTGGGGATTATTCTGGTGGGGCTCAGAAAGGGAGTCCATAAAACCAAAAGCTTAAGCAAAATTCAAGAAATTAGACAAGGAGTGAATGAGAACCTATTAGCATTTGTGGAAAGGATTTTGGAAGCTTATCAGAAATACACACACACACACACACACACACACACACATATATATATACCTCCAGACAGTCCTGAGAATTACTGGTTAATTAATATGACTTTTATAGGGCAGAGGATTGCCAATATTCAACATGAATTGCAAAAGTTAGAAGGTAATCTAATGTTGCCAGTATCTCATTTGATTAATGTGGCATACAAGGTCTTTCTAAGTTGAGAGCAGACTAAGGAACAACAAAAGCAGAAATGAAAACTGTAGGAGATTAAACAGCAGGCTAATTTCCCAGCAGCAGCATTAGCTAAGAGTGCAAAAGGTCCTCCTCAAAAAGGGCAAAGGCCACAATGGAAAAAATCCCTAGAAAGTTCTCTCTTAGGAAAACAAACAAACAATGTGCATTGATATGGTTTGGATTTGTTTCCCCACACAAATCTCATGTTGAATTGGAGAAGAGGCCTGATGGGAGGTGACTGGATCATGGGGGTAGATCTCTCCCTTAATGTTTTAATGATAGTGAGTGAGTTCTTATGAGAGTTGATGGTTTAAAAGTGTGTGGCACTTACCTCTTCATGTTTTCTCTCTCTCCTACTTCATCATGGTGAGACATGCTTGATTCCCCACCACTTACCACCATGATTGTGAGTTTCTTGAGGCCTCCCAGTCATGCTTCCTGTTAAGCCTGTGGACCTGTGAGTCCATTAAACCTCTTTTCTTCATGAATTACCGAGTCTCAAGTAGTTCTTTATAGCAGTGTGAGAATGGACTAATACATGCATATTACAATAAAAAGGGACAGTGGAAAAAATGTTGTCCCAAACTGAATAGAATGGGGAGCCAAGATCCAGCCTTGCAAATATTTAGATTCAATGGCTTTGACCTGGCATGACAGAACTTTAAGGCTTTTCCCGTGATTAGTATCACCCACCAGGAACCTAAAGTAGCTGTTAAACTGGATGATAAATTGGTTGATTTTTCTGATTAACACTGGAGCAATCTACTCAGTTTTAAATCTTAAGTTAACTAACTTGGAAGGGAATCTGTGGGAATGTCTGGGAAACCCTCCCAAAAATATTTTCTTCAACCTCTAGAATGTATAATAGGAAAGTTTTCATTGGCCCACAGTTTTCTCTATATGCCAGAATATATGCATGCTTTTTGCAAATGGCCTTAATTGCATCTTTGACTGTTATTCAGGCTCTGCTTTCTGAAGTCCTCAAGAAGGTAAACCATGAAGTATAGGCCACTGGGTGTCCTGGACAGAATCGTATGGCACCAATCCATGTTAAGTTGAAACCAGAAATTACATCCCCCACAATTAAACATTATGCTCTAATACTCCATGCAGGCTTGAAGGGGGCTCCAATCTTTTTCACAGCTTTCCTAGATTCTGGGCTTCTCTGATCCTGTTGTTCCCCTTACAGTAGCCCTATCTTTTTGGATGAGAAGCCTGATGTCCAAGAATACCATTTTGTCCAAGATCTCAGAGCAATAAATCAAATAGTAGAAGACATTGGTCCCATAGTAACCAACACTTACACTCCTATCATCCTCTCTGGGAATTTTGCCTGCTTCTCAGTGACAGACTTAAAGGATGCTTTCTTTTGCATCCTCCTGGCCCCTGACTCCCAGGAATTGTTTGCTTTTGAGTGGGAAGAATTGGACTCTCAAGCTAAATGTGCCAGCATTGTTGGACTTTGCTTCCCCAGGGATTTAAAAAATCCCTCAATATTTTTGGAGAAATCTTAGCCAAAGACTGGAGGGAAGCAACCTGCAATAAAGGGGCTATTTTGGAATACGTATTATTTGTTATTTATTTTTTTATTATTGAGATAGGGTCTCGCTATGTTGCCTAAGTTGGTCTTAAACTTCTGGGTTTCAGTGATTCTCCTGCCTCAGCCTCCCAAAGTGCTGGAATTACAGGTGTGATACACTGCACTCAGTCTTACTTTTTAATATGTAGATGATATCTTTATAGCCAGTGAAACAGAGAGTGACTTCCTTCTCCATGCCTTTAAAGTTTTAAATTTCCATGCAGATAAAGCATACAAAGCTTCTGGGAAAAAAGCATATGTATCTCTTCCCACTGTTTAGTACCTGGGATTTGAACTATTCCAAGGGGCTCACAATCTTTTCTCAGATTAGAGAGGTGATTAATTGGGTGGTAGTTCCCACTACCCACAAGCAACTATGTGGCTCCCAGGTTTTTAAATCCCTAAATTGAGGTTAATAGCCAGACTTCTCTTTGCGGGGGTTAAAAGAAGATAAGGAGCCCCTTTCTAGGAGTGAGGAATGTCAAAAAGCCTTTTTAACCATCAAAGAGAAATTGATGACAGTCCCTGCCCTGAGTCTTCCTGACCTATGCAAACCTTTTGATTATTTTTTGTTAAAGAAAGATAGGGAATTGGACTTGAAGTATCAACTCAAGACCTTGAGACCTTGAAGCATCCCGTGACCTTCTTTTCAAAAAAGCTTGACATGGTAGCTAAGGGCTGGCCTACTTGCCTCAGTGTTGTGGCTGCCACCTGTGATATATTGCAGGAAGCTGAAAAGCTCTCCTTGGGGCATCCCATGACAGTGAATACTATGCATTATGTGTTACTGTACTCCAGAAGAAAGTGGGCTATTGACTGACTGCAGGCCAACTGGGAAAGTACCAAGCCATGCTTCTAGGTAACCCAAATGTAACTCTTATGGCTGTTTCTACTCTGAATTCTGCCATCCTACTCCCAAGGAATCTCCAGCCTTCTGTTCATGACTGCTATCAAATAATAGATGAAATTTACTCCAGCAGACCAGACGTCACAGATTTGCCATTGATGAAACCTGACAAAGAATTCTTCACCGGTGGAAGCAATTTCATGGAACAAGGAATCAGACAGATCAGGTATGTTGTAGTTACTACCCATCCGGTAATCAAGGCATGTGCCATACCACCAAGTACATGCACCCGAAAGGCTGAGTTCATTGCTTTGACTAGAGCTGTACATCTGGGTAAGGGAAAGAGAGTGTTTACGCTGATTCTAAATATGTTTTCTTAATAGCCTATGCTTATGGAGTAATTCAGAAAGAAAGGGGGCTTCTTACTTCCAATAACAAAGAAATAAAGCGTGGTCCTACAATTCTTGAATTATTAGAGGCTATAAAAACACCCAAAGAAATAGAAATTGTTCACTGCCGAGAATATCACAAGGCAGGCAGCAATGTTGCACAGGGAAATATTAAGGCACCCAAAGGCCCACTCCCAGCTGGTTCTCATTCCTACTCTTTCTAGAGTCCTATCCCTGCAGATGTTCAGAGGCTGATCTTAAAAGAGCTGAGGAATGGGGGGTTTTGTAAACCTGCTGACCATAAATGGCTTACAAATGATGAAAGAATAATTCTCTTTCCAGAAACTTCTATTAGACCACCAATCCCTGAGCAAATCCATCAAGTCACTCATTATGGGTGGTAGACTACTCTATGCTGGATACAGCCATATCTTATTGGGCCTAACTTGCAATAAACTATACAAACTGTAATCCAAAGTTGTCCTACTTGCTTGAAAAAAAAATTCAAAGCCCCTGGAAGGCGTAAAAGTCCCCTTTAAGCAAGGAAGACTGTGGAGAGGAACTTTCCCTGGAGAAGACTGGCAATTGAATTTCTCTATAATAGCTCAGGCCTCTGGAAATTTTTGATATTTGTTGGCTTTTGTTGATACTTTTACGAGCTGGGTTGAGGCTTACTCCACTAGGACTGAGAAAGCTACCAAAATTATAAGGTTCTAATGAAGAAAATAATTCCTTAATATGAACTCCCACAAACTCTCCAATGTGACAATGGAGCCACTTTATAGCCCAAGTAACCCAGGAAGTATCAATGCCTAGTAAATGCTGATTGGATTCTACATTCATTGTAAAGACCCCAGTCTTCTGGAAAGACTGAAAAAATTAATAGGTAATTAAAGAAGTGTCTTTCTAAAATTTGCTAAGAGCTTAATCATACCTGGGAAAAGGTCTTGCCCTTTGCCCTGCTGAGGATATGGATAGTCCTAGAAGTAGGTTGGCTCTTAGCTCCTTTAAAATGTTTGAGAGACCATTTCTTTGACCCCTAAGCTTACTGACACTTGAGAATTTTTTCACCTTTGAAAAATAAACTAGATAATATATAAAACAATTAAGAAATATATTAACTTGTCTCTCTGCGTTTGCTTCCAACAGGCTCTAGTTCCCTACAGATGTGCTTTTCCACTCTGAAACCAGGAGATAAGTCCTGATGAAGACCTAGAAATCTCATCAAGTTGAAAACCAGCTGCAAGTACAATGGATCTGCCCTTTTGAGATGTTGTTGACCACCTTATTCAACTGTCAAGTTAGCAGATGTTAAGCCTTGGATTTACCATACTCAAGTAAAACCAGCCCCTCTGGAATATCTCCAGGGGAAATGGTTATGGTCTTGTGAACCTTCAGATGGCCTTAAGTTAATATTCAAAGCTCAGGTAAAGGCCCTAGATAAGAAATCATAAAGGGAACATGTGGTTTTCAGGATTAGTCTCTTGTATTCCCCAGGGGATCCACTCCATATTCTTTGTTATTTTTAAATTTGAGTTATCTGTGTTGTCCTCATTATCTTCCTCAGCATAAAGCAGCCAGGAAGATCAATGATCAGATTCCCCATGATTGAAGAATTTATAAATGAAAAGGAGAGACTGAAACTGACACAATAGTCCCAAAGACAGTTTTCTGGATAAACATAGAAATTGATTATTCTGGTTTTAAAGCTTGAAACTTACATTTGTTTTATCTGAGTTCCTTCTTTGAAAACAACTCTCAGCCCTCTCAAAAAGCATCAAAGAACTGAAATTCACCAGATTATCACATCTAGGCAATGAGATGCCAGCCCCATCATTTGTCATGATTGCTTCCTTAGCCCTCACACTCCAATTCCTGTTTTCCTAACTTCCACATGATTCTTATTGGCCAAATCCTCTTCCTTATCCCTCTGTATTAGTCTGTTTTCATGCTGCTGATAAAGACCTACCTGAAACGGGAAACAAAAAGATGATTAATTGGACTTACAGTTCCACATGGCTGGGGCAGCCTCAGAATCATAGCTTGGAGCAAAAGGGACTTCTTACATGGCAGCAGCAAGAGAAAAATGAAGAGGAAGCAAAAGTGGAAACCCTTGATAAACCCATCAGCTCTCATGGGACTTATTCACTATCATGAGAATAGCACAGGAAAGACCAGCCCCCATGATTCAATTATTTCCCCCTGGGTCCCTCCCACAATACATAGGAATTCTGGGAGATACAATTCAAGCTGAGATTTGGGTGGGGAGACAGCCAAAACATATCACCTTCCTTATTTCTTGTTTTCTCACAAATAGTCACATGTCTTCCCTGCTAGGAATTTGCTTTACAAATCCCTAGTTTTTGTTGGTCAGGGAGATGGATTTGAGACTGATCTCCCATCTCTTCAGCTGCCCTACCTGATTAAAGCCTTCTTCCTTGGTAGTATGCATTGTCTCAATGATTGGTTTTCTGTGCAATGAGCCTCAGGACCTAGACTACTAAACCCCTGGTGTTTTGGTAAGAAAACCTGCTTTTTTTGTTATTGTTTATTTATTTATTTTACTTTGGACATACCCTGAGTCTTTCTGTAATTTCAGAAGAAATTTGGGATCTGGGTCTTCATTCTGAAGGTCCCCTGTATGCCATTCCTCCTATTAATCAATCTGCCTCATGTCAGTGATTTTTAGGAGGTGAAGAGCCTATGGTCCGCACAGTATGGCACGGTAAGCAGGATGACCAAACCTGCTCTTCTCTTTTGGAGATGACAGTGAAGAGAAACCAGAAACCCAATCATCCAGCAAAGAGGTAAGAATTTCTTTCCAGCCAGTCTCCTGGCCTTTCTTTCTGTATGTTCTAGTGGAGCAGATGGTAAAAATCACTGTTTGTCTCATCTACAAGGTTTTGATTAATGGGAAAAAAGGATCTGTTTGCCTAGTCTTGCCTTGTAGCTACTCTCGTGTATTTTTGGTACTTTGTGGCATGAATATTCATATGGTTTGAACACTTTTCCTCTCAGAAATACCTTTTTGGGAGCAGCCATTTTCTTTTGTCTTCGTCTTTCTTTGTTATTCTGTCATAAAGAAGAGTACCATAGGGTAGAATATGGGCCTAGTATCCCTAAAGCCTGTTGTTTGAGCTGGCCCTGCAGACTATTGAGCTTGCACTTCTGGCTAGATGGATGTCTGTTAAGACAAACTTTGCTGTGGGTCCCTGAAAGGAAAACTGAGTGAGGTTTCTTTCATCTTGTTTTATGTCCTTGAGACTTGATTTTGTGACTAAGTGCATACTCTCTTATAGTCTTTACCACCCAAAGGGCACGAATTTTTGGTCATGTCAAGTGGCCAGTCTGAAAGACTGGGAGTCCAACACACATAATATTTTAAGCAATACACTTTTTGTACCAAATGTGTCAAGCTCTTAGTCGAGTTTTGTTTTTTAAAAGTCTTATCCCTTTTTGTTGCCTTTTGTCTATTTTAAGTCTATTTCTGAGAGTAAACTTTCAGAAGTCAGGGAGCTGCCTTCTCTACATTAAAGAGGTTTTTGTATTGAGTTGCTATTGGAATAATGCCTACAATTGTGAATTCTAATTGTCAATGGCCAAAAGATAGGAAAAAAAAGATTTTAGAAGTCACTTATTCTAAACAACTGGAAAAAAGTTTAAGTTTTTAAAAAGACACACAATAGTGTCATGGCTAGCCTTTAAAATTCTCAAGCAGTTAAAATCCTATGTAAGTTCAAAACTCCCTGCTCTAGAAGAGCAATGGTGACTGCCCCACACTGTATTTTAGTAGCTGAGACTCTGCTCTTTCACTGTGGCAATCTGGGTTCAATTCCTGGCTCAGAGAATAAAATGTTTCTGGTTTGATATTTGTGTGACTTTTGAAATATCAGCTGTTCCAGCTAAAATATGGTAGTGAGAGATTGGAAAGAATGTTTTTAGAGTGCTATGGTTAAAAGTCAGCTTAATAAAAAGCTGATTTTTACACTGTTGATGGGAGTGTAAATTAATTCAACCACTGTGGAAGACAGTACAGCGATTTCTCAAGTATCTAGAAATAAAAACACCATTTGACCCAGCAATCCCATTACTAGGTATACATCCAAAGGATTATAAATCATTCTATTATAAAGACATGTAAACACGTATGTTTATTGTGGCACTGTTGACAATAGCAAAGACATGGAACCAACACAAATGCCCATCAGTGATAGACTGGATAAAGAAGATGTGGCACATATACACCATGGAATACTACACAGCCATAAAAAGGATGAGTTCATGTCCTTTGCAGGAACATGGATGAAACTGGGAACCATCATTTTCAGCAAACTGACGCAAGAACAGAAAACCAAACACTGCCTGTTCTCATTCATAAGTGGGTGCTGAACAATGAGAACACACAGATACAGAGGGGGAACATCACACACTGGGGCCTGGGAGGTGGTGGGCTAGGGGAGGAATAGCAGAGTTGGGGGGGATTGGGGAAGGATAGCATTAAGAGAAATACCTCATGTAGATGACGGGGTGATGGATGCAGCAAACCATTACCATGGCATGTGTATACCTATGTAACAAACCTGCACGATCTGCATATATACCCCAGAACTTAAAGTATAATAAAAAAATTGTAGCCGGGCGCGGTGGCTCAAGCCTGTAATCCCAGCACTTTGGGAGGCCTAGGCGGGTGGATCACGAGGTCAAGAGATCGAGACCATCCTGGTCAACATGGTGAAACCCCGTCTCTACTAAAAATACAAAAAATCAGCTGGGCATGGTGGCGCCTGCCTGTAATCCCAGCTACTCAGGAGGCTGAGGCAGGAGAATTGCCCGAACCCAGGAGGTGGAGGTTGCGGTGAGCCGAAATCGCGCCATTGCACTCCAGCCTGGGTAACAAGAGCGAAACTCCGTCCCAAAAAAAAAAAAAAAAAAAAATTATAAGGCCAGTTGCCTCGCCAGGAGACAAATGGACACACCCATTCCTCTCGGTGCCTGATAACTACATCATCATTCCGAACACATTACTCAGCATCTGGCCTCTCCATACCGGCTTGCCACACCCATCTCCGTATTCCAGTCTCAGTCCAACGCTCATCACCAAACTATGCACTCGACCCCGCCAAAATTTAAAAATCCCGCCAAGACTTGCCGTATGGCAGCCTGCCCCTTAGGTCCCCAACTAGCCCACTTACCAAAAGCCCCGCCTGGCTACCAATGGCGGTTCACTCCGTCCATGCCCTGTCCCTCCATGACCAATGAGACTACCTCGGCTTTGTTTCCCCAGCAGCCAAACAACTACCTCCCCTCCCTATAAAACCCCACACGCCCTGAGAGGTGAAGCGAGACATCTCTGGGCCCTCTGCCGGACCGTAGAACCTCACCCAGGAGTTGAATAAATTGGCTTTTACTTTTCTGATTCTGGCCTCATTTCCTCATTTGACTCGGCAATAGACCTTACAAAAATATTTTTTAAAAAGCTGATTTCCAAACTATATGTGTGTGTGTGGTATATATATGTTTATATGTGTGTGTATATATGTATGTATATATGTACATGTGTGTATATATATAATGACGTCTGTGTATCTATGTGTGTGGTGTCTATATGTTTATACATGTGTGTGAATGTGTATATATATATATAATGTATATATATGATGATCTCTGTGTGTGTGTGTGTGTGTGTGTGTGTGTGTGTGTGTGTGTGTGTGTATACAAAGACCTGAATGCTTTTTCTCTTCTAAGATTTTGTTGTTGTTACTGTTGTTATGAAAAAAAAACTTAGGCCGGGCGCGGTGGCTCACGCCTGTAATCCCAGCACTTTGGGAGGCCGAGGCGGGTGGATCACGAGGTCAAGAGATCGAGACCATCCTGGTCAACATGGTGAAACCCCGTCTCTACTAAAAATACAAAAAATTAGCTGGGCATGGTGGCGCGTGCCTGTAGTCCCAGCTACTCAGGAGGCTGAGGCAGGAGAATTGCCTGAACCCGGGAGGCGGAGGTTGCGGTGAGCCGAGATCGCGCCATTGCACTCCAGCCTGGGTAACAAGAGCAAAACTCCGTCCCAAAAAAAAAAAAAAAAAAAGAAAAGAAACTTTTTTTCTTTTCAGTCAACTGACTTCTTTTTCTCCATTTACGTCTGACTGTCCCTCTTCCCTCTTGCCACTGTCTATGCCATGTGTGAGACCTAAAAGAAAAATAAGGAATTTATAATAACCTGGGATTCCTTGAGAAAAACAAAGGACACTAACGACTCCTCTGAAAGGAATCTGTTTTCCTCATGGAATCCTAAAAGTCTTAAGCAGACAGATTCCACTTAGTTATAAAAGCTCTACTCTCTTTTGTGTTGTAATACCTGATCCTTTGGCTTTTGGAGGAGTACCAAAAAAATTATTTTGCATTATGAGAAAATTTTTACCTTCATGTGTGTAATAGCTAAGTAAGAGATACACTTTCAGAGATGGCTAATGGCAGTTGTTTAGAGGTTGTAGTCATTACTACAGGAGCTATTCTTTGCATGTTCAAGATAAGAAAGGATACAGTTTAAACTCTTAGAAAAGTGTCCGTAAAATCATTACATGGCTTGGTTCCATGCCATTTCTCCCTTTATGAGTATGCAGGATTCAGTGTAGTCTCCACCCTGAGCTCAGTGGTCCAGTTAAAAAGATAGAGACTAAATTTAAAACTATCTATCTAGGCCAGGTGCAGTTGCTCACGTCTGTAATCCCAGCAGTTTGGGAGGCCGAGGTGGGCTGATCACTTGAGGTCAGGAGTCCCAGACCAGCCTGGCCAACATGATGAAAGCCCATCTCTCCTAAAAATACAAAAAAAATAGCCGGGCGTGGTGGTGCACGCCTGTAATCCCAGTTACTTGGTAGGATGAGACAGGAGAATTGCTTGAACCCAGGAGGCGGAGATTGCAGCATGTGGAAATCATGCCATTGCGCTCCAGCCTGGGCAACATAGCAAGACTTCATTTTAAACAACAACAAACTTCCTATCTAAATGAATTGGTTACCTTATAAAATCTTATGGTAAATTTCTATGATTTTGTGTTGCCCTGGCATCTATTCTTAATCTTGTTCTAACACACCCAAACTCTCTCTCTTTCTCTCTCTTCCAGTACTTCGAAATGTAAATTTGCTACCCTCTTTTCTCCAAAACTCAGTAAAGGTGTCTGCCATGGCCATGTAAAACAGATAAAGTTTAATCTTTTCACAATTTAACCCAAATTTTCTTTTAAGCTAGCGAGTTACCTGTTTCCTGGCTAAAATTTTAAAATCAAAATTTTAAAGTCTTTTTAATGCTCTATATCTTTATGTATACATGGATATATGTCTTTTTATATACTGTCTACATGGATATCAAATTGACGTACTCGTAAATGAAACAGCTGAAATGAAAATGACCTTAGGCTTAGATAACTTCTGGTTTTGGTCCCATCTTCATACACTGCACACAAGAAGAATCAGATTTGGACCAATTAGTCTGGCTAAAAGTCCATAGCAAGTTAGTAAGAAGATGGACTATAATATATTTCTGTAGATAGTATATATGAATGCAGCATAAGGCATAAAAAATTCCTAAGTCCTTAGGCATCTGCAGTAGAACACCAACTTTCTTTTAGCCTGATATTCAGATATATCTGAGCACAGTTGGCAACGAATTGGTGAGCAAGCCTGAGAAGAGATGATTTTCACAAAGTTATTAGAGTTTTTATTTTTGAGTTTGAGTGTATAAGTGTGTATATAGCTGAATAAAAGGAAAGGGAGATGGAAGTGATATAGCGTATGTTGGAAAAATTGTCCCTTGACTTTGCTGAATGCTTATGTAACCTCTGTAAACCAAAAAGTAACAGAAACAAGTCTCAATCATTCTAGGGTTTTATTTTGTCAAAGTTGAGGATGCACCCAGGGAAAAGGAACACAAAACCACAGAAAGATCTGTGATCTGTGCTTTTTTCCAGTAAGGGTTTGGGGACTTCAATACTTAAAGGGGTAAGAGTTGGAAATAAAAGGGTAAAGAAAAAAAGTGGGGAAAGGAGAGCAGATAAAAGGGGCAAGTGGTTCCACTCTTTTCAGGTTTCGATCAGTGTTCACTGAATCCATATTTTACATGTGAAAGGAGGGGGTAGAGAAATGGTCAATTATGCATTTGTTTCATGTTCAGTGAATCTGTGCTAATATGCATTTGTGTCAGGTGGGATGTGGGTCATGTGTCAGAGAAGACTTCTGTTCCTGTTTTTGTCCTGTACCTGTGAAGATAAGCTGTTAATTACATTGTCAGGGTGCAACTCAACAAGACTGTTTTAGGGTAAAGATCTCAGGGCATACAAGGAATTTCCTTGTGAGCAAATTGTGAGGGAGGGCCCCTGGGGAGGTATGTGAATTTTTATCTTTGTAAGAACAAAAGTGGGAGGCAATTTTGTGTGAGTCAGTTCCCAAGCTTGACTTTTTCCTTTGTCTCAGTGAGTTTGGGGTCCCAAGATTTTATTTCCCTATCACATTTCCCTCACCAAAAAGAAAAAAAAAAATCTTTCACAGAAAGCATATTAGAAGAAAAGGTTTCTCTGGGCTCACATTTTGTCTGATATCTCATCACTAGGATTATTTATTCCTAGACAAATAAGTCCCACAGTTTTAGGAAAGCTTATTCTTAGTAGGCTGTGAAGTCTCACATATTGTGGAGAAAAACAGGGGGAGGAAGAAAGAAAAAGAAAATGGAAAAGAGCAAAAAGGAGGGAAGAAAGATAATAATAACAAATTGGAAAAACAATCCTGGAAAACTGATTTAGGCCATATTATCCTGATGTCTATACCTCAGCAAGCAGGTACGAAATTTATTTCTATATAATTTCCTGTTATTTTATCCCAAAGATTAAGTTGTCTAACTTTAGTTTGCAAGGATTTAAGAATAGCATAGTTTTAATTTCTAGTGATTGCAAGTCGGAAAAATGGGAGAAAAACAGGCAAATTTCAGTTTGGAGATGTCGCCAGGAAAAAATGCAGAATTCATATCAAATTGTAGAAAATAATAAAACCTGAAACGCAATGGACAAGGCTAGAATCTAATAACATTTGTACCATAGCTTCTTTTGTAAAATAATTTTTCCCTTTCCAACTTCCCAATTTAACTAAGGATGAAATCATATTAGGATCAATTTATTCGCAAAATAGGTTTTAGTCTTATTATACTCAGCTTGATTATTTGCATAAAGGGCAGCAATAATAATCATTTGCCATATGACTCATTTTTAAATTGGCTTTGCTGGAGCCTTTTTTCATGAAGAGTCTTAGATTAGACCTTTTAATTAAAAGTCTCAAGCCGCAACCAATGATTTATCTGTGTCTGCAGATACTTGTATGAATTAGGTGAATTCCCTTCTTTCTGTTGTCTCAAAATAATTTGGGGTGCCTGGGTCTTGCTAATTTGCTATGGACTTCTAGCCAGACTAATTGGTCCAAACCTGATTCTTCTTATGTGCAGTATAAGAAGACAGGACCAAAACTAGAAGTTATCTAAGCCTAAGGTTATTTTCATTTCAGCTGCTTCATTGTTTGATTCAGCTGTTCCATTTAGCTATGTTTCTAAGGGCAGACTCAAAGATGTATCATTAACCTAAATTTAAATGCCCTCTTAGATTCCCTGATAAAAATTCACATATTATAGTGATCTGTCAATTGATAATCAATTTTATGGTGCATTTACTTTTCAATTAATAAGTACTCAACTAAGAAACAATAAATTCAAAGAAAGGGATGTTTTTTATGTCACAGATATATACTGGATGATAATTTCTCAGTGGTCTTTTGTCAGTAATGAAGATTTATAACTTTCAGTTTTTTTTAATGAATCCTTCTGTCTGAACTTGCTGTGGTCACTGGTAGTATCTCAAGCAGGTAGCACACAAATGTCATTACAGGAAGATATTTTTGAGATGTAAATAATAACATTTATAGAAAAATTGAAATCAAATGGAAAATCTTTTTTTTTTTTTTTTTTTTTTTTGAGACGGAGTTTCGCTCTTGTTACCCAGGCTGGAGTGCAATGGCGCAATCTCGGCTCACCGCAACCTCCGCCTCCTGGGTTCAGGCAATTCTCCTGCCTCAGCCTCCTGAGTAGCTGGGACTACAGGCACGCGCCACCATGCCCAGCTAATTTTTTGTAGTTTTAGTAGAGACGGGGTTTCACCTTGTTGACCAGGATGGTCTTGATCTCTTGACCTCGTGATCCACCCGCCTCGGCCTCCCAAAGTGCTGGGATTACAGGCTTGAGCCACCGCGCCCGGCCAAATGGAAAATCTTAATGAAAGCATTCTGTAAATGACATTTTTGGTAAATGGTTTAGCATATAAAATTTCTCCACAAACTTTTTGCTTTAGTTTAGTAACCTAAAACAAACAGCATAAAGGAAAAACATAAATTAAACAGGTGATATTCCTTTTATTATTTTATTCCGTTATGAAAGCTATCAATTTAGTGCTTTTTTATCATAGTTTTACTTTTTATTCTTATAAAACCATCAAAAAGTAATGTCATGAATTGCCTAGCAGAATTGGAAATACTATGTGCTTTGGAGTAGGACCAACCTGCATTCAAATCCTAGCTTTCTACAGCCTGAAGCAAATCATTTGACCATTTATTCCCTGTGAGTCTTGGTTTGCTAATCCGTAAGATGAGAATATTGTTACTTCATATTCTCTAGGATTTATTTTTTTAATGAATGAATAACATTTAGCTGTTGGCTCCTGGCATATAGTAGGGAATCAGCAAATGTTAGTGCTAAACAAAATACCTTTGTCTAAACTCCCAACACACACTGTTAAACACACACAATAAAATATAAGTTCCCTACAATAATACTTTCTCCCTCATTATAGTTATCAATAAATTCTCTAATTATTGACATGATTGCTTGGTCTAATTAAAATAACTAGACTCCCCAATAATTGATGTCTTCCTTGTGTAGAGATAATAGGTTAAAAAAAGAAACATTAATTTTGCCCAGAGTCATACAGCAGGAATGGTAAATTTCACAGTAGAATAATTTGTTCATTCAACAAATACCGTACATCTATCTTGAGCTAGCTACTTTATCATATGCTATAAATATGAAGATGAAAGACCAGTCACTGCTTTCAAGGTTTTGTGGGAGAAAATAATTTAAGAAGATTATGATAATACACAGTGACAAATAGTTTGGCAGGAGTGAGGGGTACTTAGTGTAAGAGGAGTAGGTGAAGATATTGCTGTTGTGTTTGTGGAAAACCATAGTAAATGATTTCTGGAGGAGGGGCACCTGAGCTGAATCTCAGGATGAATAGGAATTTACAGATTTCCAAGAGCAGGGAGACTTGAAATATTGCAATGACTTATGGCTGAATCTGGCATGTGGAACATTGGTGGAACGTCAAGAGGTGAAACTGGAGATGTTTACAGACGATTAGAAATAATGAGCCATCTATATCATAGTACAAAATTTGTATTTTATCCAGAGTGTAAAGAGAAAAAAAAGTGAAGGATTTTGAGCAGGAAATAAAATGATCAATCAGCATTTTAGAACAAAAAAAGAAAAAAATACTGCCAGTGATGTAGAGAATACCATTCAAAAAGGGTGGGATTAGCATCAGGTACTCTGGGTAAGAGGTTATTGGTCCCAATCCAGGAGGAAATGATATGTGCATGAACCAAGAAATTGACAAGGGAAAAGAAGAAAATACAAAAACTAATAAGAAAATAGAGTCAGCAGACTTTGAAATCTGTTGCTATGAGGAGTTTTAGCAAAAGCAAAGGAGTTCTCACTTGAACTATAGAGAAAATGATATTTCTATTCATCAAGTTCAGGAACTCAGGGAGACTTGCCACTACAGCATGGTGTGAGTTGTAAGAAATGTTGTGAGTAGAAGAAATGGTTTGCTCTACCTGTAAAACATCTCTGTGAGTTTGTGCTAAAGCTCCACATGGATATAGATACAGACATAGATATAGGTAGATACAGATATAGATAGATACAGATATAGATATCTAGAAGTCATCATCATCTTCATATAAAGGGTAGTTTAATCCCATAGGAAGAGATGAAACTCTTCTGAGGCATGCTAAGTGCATTGTTTGTAATATATGTTCACACATCCTACATTAGAAATATCTAGCATGGAGGCCACAGGCTCTTGACCCTCTAAAAGTTCGCTAAAGATCACCAACATGAGATAGAGTGATTAACAGAAGAAAAGACATACAAATTTATTCAATGCATATACATGATAGTCCTTCAGAATGAAGATCCAACTTCCCAATGAGTTATAGAAACTTATATGCCATCCTGAGGCCACAGTAATGTATGTAGGGTCAGAGCATGGCCAGAAACAGCTAGTGTTGGTAAATCAGGTTTGGTGGGAAGACAGGTTAAGAGAGACAAAAAGGAAGACACTTGGCTAGCAAAGGTGGCCTTGTTAGGTAGATGAAGCCTTCCTCAAATAGAATAGCTGATAAATTTTTCTTTTCAGATTTTTAAAGATGTCAGAGTTTCAATTTTTTCTGGATCCAAGGAAAGGCATAGAAAAGAAAGGTGGCATGGCTGCATCAATGGAGAGTCTCTGCAGACACAAACTTTTTCCACAAAAAACAGCTTTGTAAACCACTTTTGTTTGCTGGCCAAGGGGTGGCCATTTCAAAGTATGACAAAGAAATATATTTTGGGGTAAAATATTTTAATTTCCTTCACTAGAATGCATCATGAAAATGTTCCACTCCTGACATCAAAACTTTTGAGAATTGGCCCTGGCACTCTATATTTTGGAAAAGGGGTTCTTTAGCATAATAAATGTGAAAATAGGGATAGACAAATGATATGGTAGCCAGCCTCCAAACGGACCCCTAATGAGCTCCATTTCCTGGTATACACATCTTTGTACAGCCCTATTCCATGTTTGACCATGTTTGATCTGTGTCACCAGTAAAATATGGCAGAAGTGATGAACATGTTATGTCATTCTTACATTAGGTTACAAAAAGACTAAAGCTTCCATCTTGAAGATTCTTTCTGATCATTGGCTCTGATATAAGCCAGCTGAGAACACTATGGCAGTCTGTAGAGAGGCCCACATGTTGGGTAACCGAGGCCTTCAGCCTGCAATCTTTGAAGAATTGAGACCTGCCAACAACCAAATGAATGAGCAAGTAAGCTAAGTGTAAGACCCTTTGGTCTCAGTCAAGACTTCTGATGACAGCAGCCCTAGCTGCTATCAGACAGCAATCTCATGAGACACCCTGTACTAAAACCATGCAGCTAAGTCACTCTTAGATTAGATTCCTGATGCTCAGAAACTGTGAGAAAATAAGTGTTTGTTGTTTTAACCTGCTAAGTTTGAGGATAATTTTTTATGCAGCAATACATGTGACAGATTCCATATGAAAAACACAAGGCAAGATTCAAGGTCATTAATTGAGGTTTTAATGTATATGTAAAAGCCCTTTTCTATTTAATCAATTAATATTGGCTTGTCAATTCACAGATACTTATTAGATATCTTCTCTGTATGTACATATTTATTGTCTGTTTCCTCTATTAGAATGACAGTAATCACCTCATCCCAAGTGTTAGCACTGAGATTTTTTGGTTTTAGTACTGAAAGTCCCACATTCCAAGAAACCTATTAAGTTTTCTTTAAACCAGGGCAGTTGGTCACTCTAACTAAAATGAAACAAGAGGTAAGTGACAGTTTATTGTTTTTCACTAGACACCAGTATCTAGAACAGAAACTAACATGTCAATGGTGTCTAAAAAAAATTTTGAATGAAGGAATTAGTGAAATAGCACTTTATATGTTTGTTGATCATACCTTCCCTAACGTAGCAGCAAGGTGAGTGTTGAACTCCATTTGGATGGCACACTGTGCATTTAAGTCACGATTGGAAGGAAAGCTGGCAGAGGGGTACTAACCATGGGATTAAAACCAATTAAAGCTGATTCTTAATGTGGTTTTTCACTTTGATCACATAGGGCATGATAGGTCACAGTAAGAAGATTTCATTTTATTCTACATAGAATGAGAAATGATTGGAGGATTTAAAAAGAGAACTAAATAATTTGATTTATAATTTTAGAAGATACTCCAGATATTCTGTGATAATGGACTGTTATGAAGGAAGAGTGTCAATTAGCTGAGCATTGTACTAGATGCTGTGGATAATTTGAAAGTATGCAAATACAATGTAGTTGGAAAGCCGAATTAATTAATAGAAAACAGTTATCAATATAAAATAAGTATGCAACTTGGCTGGGCGTGGTAGCTCACATCTATAATCCCAGCACTTTGGGAGGCCGAGGTGGGCAGATCACTTGAGGTCAGGAGTTCAAGACCAGCCTGGCTAACATGGTGAAACCCCATCTCTACTAAAAATGGAAAAAAAAAAAAAAAAATAGCCGGGTGTGGTGACACATGCCTGTAGTCCCAGCTACGTGGGAGGCTGATGCAGGAGAATTGCTTGAACCTGGGAGGCAGAAGTTGCAGTGAGGCGAGATCGCGCCATTGTACTCCAGCCTAGGCGACAGAGCAAGATTCCATCAAAAAAAAGAAAGAAGAAAAGAAAGAGAGAAAGAGAGAGAGAGAAAAAAGAAAAAAGAAGAGAAAGAAAGAAGAAAGAAGGAAAGAAAGAAAAGAAAGAAAGAAAGAAAGGAAAGAAAGAAAGAAAGAAAGAAAGAGAGAAAGAAAGAAAGAAAGAAAGAAAGAAAGGGCAAGAAAGAAAGAAAGAAAGAAAGGGCAAGAAAGAGAGAGAAAAGAAGTATGCAACCATGATGCATTATGGTGAAGATTCTAAAGTTTACAGAATTTCAAAGGGAGCAGATATGAGTAATTGATTTAAGACAAGTAAGTAGAATAGATAAGGGATGACGTTTCTGGCAAAAGAAATGAAGTCACAGATGGCATAATAAAGTGGAATCTATCCCCTTTATGACACAAAAAATTTATGTTTGTGATAAACACAAAATTTAAGGTTATGATAAAGGGGATAGATTGCACTATTTAAGCCTGAAGATTTTTAGTGAGATGTAGGCTATTAGATAGTTAGGCCAGGCCTAATTCACACTTAGATGATGTTAGCCAGACAGTGGTTTGAAGTAGAGAAAGATAGTTGCCATTCTATCTTTTATTGATATGATACAGTATGTCTCTAAATGCAGGGTTATGGGGGATTGCATACAAAAGAAAGATCTAAATCTTCCTCCCTCATTCTAATTACATTTGAGGTACTTATCAAACTCACTGATTTTCTTTAGTAGATCTCAAGGTTAAGATCTAGGCAAGAAACAGTTGGTACAAATACTCAAGTGTCCTTGTGGCAGAAAATAGAGCTCAGAGTAGGGATTTCAGTGAAGAGCAGCCCCATGGGAGAAGACTGGATTTGGATATGCAAGTTAATGGCCAACAGGCCCTGTCATCTTTAGGGAGATAACTGGCTTGTTACTCTACTTAAAGTTGACAGTAAAATTTATCCACCACTGAGCTTACCAACTGCCTATCATTTATTACTTCATAAAGAGGTTTTTAATGTTAACTTTAGATTAATGAAATCAATGACCAATAATGTATTTTAAAAATTCAACAGCAGGACTGCCCTTTTTAGTATGAAACGATCAAGATCCTTTAAATAGAATAACAATTTTATTATGAAAAATCATTTTATTTTTATTTAATAACTTACCAATGAAAGAAATGGCTTGAGATCAAGCCTTTTACTCTATGATACACTGACTCATAGACAAAGTCAGAACAATTTTTACCCAACAAACTATGACCATTTTACTCTTCAATTTCAGAATGAAAATCAGAAACAATTGTTTCATAAGAAAAGTGTTCATCTTTCTCACTCTGTGGAATGCTGCTGGATCAATCTTGTAAATTGCTTGTGATGCTCCTGGCAGTAAATTATTCCAGTTCATCTTTTCTTTTTTATTTTTAAAATTTTAAGTCAAATATATCTATTTTTTCAACTTAAATTTCTCTCTTGGCTACTTTATATAGATAAAGTCTGTGTGAAGATGGTTGTTTTAATTAGCTACCACAAATTAAATATTATTCTTAAAGAAAAATTTTCAATCAGTTCATAATAAATCACTTTAAATCTGAACATACAAGTGGCAAGAATTAGTGAATATTTATTAGGAATAAATTTTAGACAGTCAGGACTTGGTGACAAAGGCAAAGTTAAGACCTGGCCAGGTCTATGCTCTTCAGAAGGACTACATGGCCTGGGCTACTTTTTCTGACTTTCCAGCTAATCAGATCTGCCTACCATATTTTCTATTATCTGGGGCCTACAAACCCCAACTGTTATATTTGAAAGTGACAACATGACTAATTCTTTTCAGGGCACAAATGGGTGAGTTTGGCTTAATGTGTTAATTTTAATCTTAACTAAGACCTACTAGAGACCTTGTAACTGATGCAGAGGATTTAATTCTAATGGTACCATCAAGCAGCTTGTAGCAAAAAAGGAGGATATATACCATTGGTCATAGCTACCAAGTCTGTTTTTATGAAAGGCTGCATCTCCAATGAATATCTTGTGAAAAATAACAATCATAGCCGGGCGCGGTGGCTCAAGCCTGTAATCCCAGCACTTTGGGAGGCCGAGGCGGGTGGATCACGAGGTCAAGAGATCGAGACCATCCTGGTCAAAATGGTGAAACCCCGTCTCTACTAAAAATACAAAAAAAATCAGCTGGGCATGGTGGCGTGTGCCTGTAATCCCAGCTACTCAGGAGGCTGAGGCAGGAGAATTGCCTGAACCCAGGAGGCGGAGGTTGCGATGAGCCGAGATCGCGCCATTGCACTCCAGCCTGGGTAACAAGAGCGAAACTCTGTCTCAAAAAAAAAAAAAAAAAAAAAAAAGAAAAATAACAATCATATAAAACTTTCTACGTTAATTGGAATTTAAACTAGAAATAAGCAAGTAATGTAACAAGACATAGCAGACAATATGTGGTTTTATATATTCAATAACATATGACTTCTCCCACCTAATGAGCCAATATTAGTGCATTATCATTCATTCATTCATTCAAGAGACACATCATGAGCCAGATACAGATTTATAAAGAATAGGAGCAGAAGATAGTCCATTCATTATTATGGGAGATACACTACCTTAACAAAGACATCCACAATCACAGCGGATTTCACAATAATATTTATAATATGAGATATATGTTTATTTTTCTGTCAAACCCAGAGTGGGTTAAATAGATAAAGTTTAAAACTTTTTTTCAACTTATTGCTCCGTTCTCTTCTGGGGTGTTGATTTTGTTCACAAGGTTCAAACTAACCTTTGGGAAGGATAAACATCAAAATTCAGAGAAATCAATGTATCTTTCTGGTAGAAATGGCTCAGATCTTAATACACTTACTTACACTCACATTCCATTGGTCATAATTTGGTCACGTGGTTTTATCTATCTTCAAGGGAGGCTGAGAAATGAAAATTTTAGCTAAGTGTGTAGCCATTTAAGTAAGAAAGGTAGAATAGGTTTGGTGGCATTAATATTGTTCTTAGAATGGAGTGCTTTTCCATTCCATTCTAAGGTGTTTGAGTATTCTACAGGTGCTGGGAGTTACTTAAGGTTTTACAAAGAGTAGTGCTTTGAAGAACAGATTGGAGGGGCATAAGATACAGAGATACCACTTAGGATGCTGTTGCAATGGTTCCAGGGAAGAGATGACTAAGTTCTTAACTAAGGTAGTAGCCTATTTTTATGGTCTATACTAAGTTTTACAATCAAATGCTCAGCACATTCAAAAGGGGAAAAGATATATGCTAACTGGAAGGAGGGAGTGGAACCTACTAAATATAGTCCCATTCTCTCACCCTCTATTCCAAGGCAGAGCACTCCGAACATTTTTCTCTTTGGAACAGATGTAGCTAACGACAAATGTATTAATGGCTCCTCATTAACTATTGTACAACAATATGCGTTTTCATTTTTCTAACTGCAGAAAGCTGGTGAGAATAATATAGCAACGATCTCAGCAGATACACTATTACAGGTGGAACATTAAAATATATATTTTTGGCTGGGCACAGTGGATCACATCTGTAATCCCAGCACTGTGGGAGGCAGAGGCAGGTAGATCACAGGAGGTCAGGAGTTCAAGACCAGCCTGAACAACATGAAGAAATCCGGTCTCTATTAAAATATATATATATTTATATTAAAATATATATATATTTTTTTCACAAATTTCACATGATTCTTAAGAATAGTCAGACTGAGAAACACTATTAAATTATTAATGTACAAAAATTAGTAGTGATAATGGACATTTATTTACAGTATACTCTTAAAACACATTTTATAGACTTAATGACCAATGATAGAACAAAATTCTATGATTGGGGCCTGGCATGGTGGCTCATGCCTGTAATCTAGCACTTTGGGAGACCAAGGTGAGCACATAACTTGGGTTCAGGAGTTCAAGACCAGCCTGGCCCACATGGTGAAACCCCATCTCTACAAAAATACAGAAGTTAGCCAAGCATGATGGTGGGTGCCTATAATTCCAGCTACTCTGGAGGCTGAGGGGGGAGAATCTCTTGAACCCAGAAGGTGGAGGTTGCAATGAACCGAGATGGTGCCATTGCACTCTAGACTGGGCGACGGAGAGAGACTCCATCTCAGAAAAATAACAAAAAAATAAAATTATCTGATTGGTAACATGGATATTGATGAGCACTTTGACATAGGACCCTTAGAATTTGGGATAATTGATATTTAGACCTGCTTACTATATGTCACCAATATTGAAAACTCATGTCAATCACAACTATATTCCATATAATTCTTATTAATCAATTAATAGAAACATTCTCTTCTTACTATCATCACAGACTCAAGGTTGCTTTACAGATTCAACTTATTCATTGCTCTTTCCTGCCTTACCTCATCTTACCCTGGCCATCACTTACTCATCTTTTTCTGTGTTCTGTAGCATATACAAGTGTTCCCTGCCCTAACTCACTTTACACTTAAATTTGTAATGGACTCATTCTTCTCCACCCCTTCAAGCATTGTACAGATTTTACTTTTCAACCTTCTCCTGACCAGTTCTTTGCCATGCCCCAGCTTCCTTGTCCTAGCAAAAACCTGACATATCATGTCAGACAATGCCCTGTTTTACCCTACCTTGTCTTGCTCAGCTTTTCCTTGTTCTGGGTATCTCTGCTATGCCCTGCCTTATCTTCCTTTTTTTTTTTTTTTTTTTTTTTTTTTTTTGAGATTAAGTTTTACTTTTGTTGTCCAGGCTGGAGTGCAATGGCGTGATCTCGGCTCACTGCAACCTCCACTTCCTGAGTTCAAGTGATGCTCCTGCCTCAGCCTCCCAAGTTTAGCTGGGATTACAGTTGTGAGCCACCACATCTGGCTAATTGTGTATTTTTAGTAGAAACGGGGTTTCACCATGTTGGTCAGGCTGCTCTCGAACTCCTGACCTCCAGTGACCCACCCACCTCAGCCTCCCAAGGTGCTAGGATTACAGGCGTGAGCCACCAGGCCCCGTCCCCTTATCTTACTTTTTCTGAATCATGCCTTTACCAAAAGGTACTATTCAACCCTCCTTACTCTATTGGGCTTGAGCCTACCCTTACATTTTCTAATGTGCCCTACCTTCCCTGAACAGTCATTTCCTGACCCACACAACACTTTCCTTCTCTGCTCTGCAATTTTTATAGGTCTCCTGGTTCCTGACTGATGATACCTTTCTATCAAATAGACCTTGAGTAAAGCTCTGATGTCTGTTATTCAGCGGTAAGATGATGGCATTGACCTGAGACACTGCTAGTATACCGGCACTAGCGCAAGATCCCTTAATTCTGAATTTGTATGTGTCAAAATTCAGCAAAGCCCTCTTTAAATTCAGGTTTAGAAACTGTCATAAACTTTTTTTTTCAATTTAATTCAAGCTTTATATGAACAGCTACAGATAGCAGTGAGAGATAGCGACTTTAACAATTATTTCAAAAATCGTAAGTTACATTGAACTTTTATAGAATGTAATACAACAACAAAAAAATCAATTCAAATCGGAAAAGAAGAAATGGAGAAGAACCAGACTGAATTTATATATATATATAAAATAATGATTAAGGATCTTGAGATGAGGTGATTATCCTAGATTGTTGAGGTAGGACCTGAATGCCAACACAAGTGTCTTTATAAGATAGATGTAGAGTAACACTCCATTCATGTAAAAGAGAAGGTGATGTGAAGATTGAGGCAGAGATTGTAGTAATATGGCCACAAACAGAGGAATACTGCTAGCCACAAGAAGCTGGAAGAGGCAAGGAATAGTCTTTTTCCAGAGAGAACATGGCTCTGCTGACACCTCGATTTTGGATTTGGGATTTCTGGCTTCCATAACTGTGAGAGGATAAATCTGTATTTATTCTTAAATGAGCCACTGTATTAGTCCGTTCTGGCATTGCTAAAAGGCACTATGTAAGACTGGGTAATTTATGAAGAAAAGAGGTTTAATTGACTCACAGTTCTGCAGGCTATACAGGAAGCATGGCTGGAGAGGCCTCAGGAAACTTACAATCATGGCAGAAGGTGAAGAGGAAGTAGGCACATTTTCACATGGTGGAGCAGGGGCAAGAAAGAGCAAGGGGGAAGTGCTACACAGTTTTAAACAACCAGATGTCATGAGAACTCACTCACTACCATGAGAACAGCAAAGGGGAAGTCCATGCCATGATCCAGTTACCTCCCACCAGGCCCCTCCTCCAACATTGAGAATTACAAGTCCACATAAGATTTGGGTGAGGACAAAATTCCAAACCATATCATCCACCCAGTTTATGGTAATCTGTTACAAATGCCACAGGAAACTAATAAGAGATTTGGGTACCAGGAAATGAGATGCTGCTGTAGCAAATGTCAAAAATGTGGAACTGGCTCTGATATTAACTAATGGGCAGAGGCAGGAAAACTTTTAATAACATGATAGAAAAAATGTACATGCCTTTAACAGACTGATAGAAATAAGGATGTTAAAGATGCTACCAGTGAGGACTCGAGAGGAAGTGAGAAAAATAGTAGAGGAACTCTGTATCATATTAGAGAATATATACTCTGCCTGTCACTATAAAGTGTACATGAATGCTCATAGTAAGTTTATTCACAATATCCAAAAAAATAGAAAAACCTGAATTATCATTTGAAGAAAATAACCAAATTTTGACATATTAATGCAATGCAATACTATTGAACAATATAAAGGGATTATCTAGAAATAAACATAAAATATGAATAAATTTCAAAAACATTATATGGCACAAAATAAGTCACATATAAACATTTTGTACCACATTGTTCCATTCCCATGAAGTTCTAGAATAGGCAACATTAAATGTGTGGAAGGATTGATTGGGAAAGGGAATAGGGAACTTACTGGCGTGCTGGAAATGTTCTTGGTCTTGATGGGCGTGAGTTATAAGGGTGTCTGCATTTGTCAAAACAAATCAAACTGTTCACTTACAATTTGAGAAATTTACTCTATAAATAATAATTCATACTAAAAAATTTCATTCACAAACCCACCAAATTAAGTAAGATCGTTATTCTTCTTGATGTAACCTTCAAGGGTCCCCTATTTTGTTCAAAATAAAACACAATGTTCATACAGAACCTAGAAGAATATCCAAAACCTGACCCCACCAACCTTTCTAATATGTTTTCTTCTACTCTTCCTATGAATTCTGCCCCATCCACCCTGGCTTTGAAACTATTTCTTGAATATTCTATGCGTACTCCCAACTCAGGGCTTTTGATCAGCTTTCCCTCTGCATGGGTTCCTCCTCACTTTATTCAATATTTTTAACATCCCATCTTATCAAAGAGGCTTACTCTGTCCATCCTATTTAATTTTTTAATGAGATACAAGTCATACATCAAAAAATTTACCCCTTTATGGTATACTATAACGCGGATTTTATTTTATTTGCAAAGTTAGACAACCACTACCTAATTAAGGAAAACTTTGATCACCTTTTAAAGAAATCCTGTATCCATTAGGAATCAATCCAGAAGCCTCCCTAGCCACATTTCTAGGAAGTCACTAATCCACTTTCTATTTTTTGCCTATTCTGGACACTTCATATGAAATCACATGATACATAAACTATTGTGTCTGGCTATAATGTTTTCATGTTGCAGCATGTAGCAGAAATTTGTTTATTTTTATAGCTTAATAATATCCTATTAAAAAGATATAACACATTTTGTTTACGGTCTATCACTTGATGGACAACTTGGTTCCTTCAACCTTTTGGTTATTATGAATAATGCTGCTGTGCCCGTCTCTATGCATGTTTCTGCATCAACATATGTTTTAATTTTTCTTGGATCTATGCATAGGAGGGGAATTATTGGGTCATAAGTTAAGTCTGTATTTAAACTTTTCAGGAATTGCCAGACATATTGCCAAAGCAGCTGCACTATTTTAATAATAAAATAAATATTATTTTATAAATAGGGTTTCAAGTGATTCTTCTGCCTCAGCCTCTCAAGTAGCTAGGACTGTAAATACGTGCCATCACGCCTGGCTAAGTTTTGTATTTTTAGTAGAGATGGGGTTTCACCATATTGGCCAGTCTGGTCTCATACTTCTGACCTTGTGATATGCCTGCCTCGGCCTCCCAAAGTGCTAGGATTACAGGCGTAAGGATTCCTCCCTTTGTTCCTAGTTGATGAGTGTTTTTTGGTTTTTTATCATGAAACAGTGTTGAATTTTATCACATGTTTTTTCTGTGTCAATTGAAACGATCATGTGTTTTTTGTCTTTTTTTGTATGTTGCATTAAATTAATTGATTCTGCTTTGTGATTTTTGATTAGTCTATTCTTTGCCCCAGCTGTTACCTACTATCTCAGGCAGCCAGTTTCAACAATTGCTTCTCAAAGATTTTAATAAGTGTTCCCAATAAAAAGCCTGTTTACACCTGTTCATGCTAGGTAAGCTCCAAGTCAGGGCAAATAAAAACAATCTCATTGCAAGTCTTCCTAGGCACCTTTTGACAGGATGTTATGGTCTGAATTGTGTCCCCAAAAAAATCACAAATAAAGCCTTAAACCCCAGTTCCTCAGAATGTGACTGTATTTGGAGATAAGCCTTTAAAGAGGCAAGTAAGTTGCAATGAAGTCATTAGGGTAGGCTCTACTAGAGTCTGAGTAGTGTTTTTTATATTAAGACTAAATTTAGATACACAAAGAGACAGCAGGAATATGAGTGCACAGAGAAAAGATTATGTGAAGAGGCAGCAAGAGGCAAGTCATCTGCAAGTCAAGAAGAGAAGTCTAAGAAGTATATAATCCTGTCCTTCAATTTCTAGCCTCCAGAACTGTCAGAAAATAAAATTATGTTATTTAATCTATCCATTCTGCAGGGTTTTGTTATGGCAGCCCTACCAAGCCCATACATTCAAGTAATGACAATTTTCCAGAAATGGGGTTTTAAAGGATCTCCAACCCTATCTTGTCCCTCTTGTACCAACCAGGCTTTTCATCATGATTGCAAGCTGTTGGTTTTCAAGGGTACCATCGAGCTTGGGGACATGGGAATAGTACAAGTTAAAGGCCACAAGCTTGCTGTTCTTAGAAAGATTCATCTATATTTCTTGAATAAACAATCCTTAGATTTGCTGCAAATATATGGTCAATTTCCAGAGTTCTGAAAGTTGTTTTTTTTTTTTGTCAGATTTTCTTTTTTTTTTTTTTTTTTTTTCTTTTGAGATGAAGTCTTGCTCTATTGCCCTGGCGGGAGTGCAATGGTGGGATCTTGGCTCACTGCAACCTCCGCTTCCTGGGTTCAAGGGATTCTCCTGCCTCAGCCTCACAAATAACTGGGATTACAGGCATGCACCGCCACCATGCTCAGCTAATTTTGTATTTTTAGTAGAGACGGGGTTTTCCCATGTTGGTCAGGCTGGTCTCGAACTCCTGACTTCAGATGATCCGCCCACCTTGGCCTCCCAAAGTGCTTGAGATTCATCCGTGTGGCTGTGAATATATTTACTGGTTCCCTTTTATTGTAATCCTAGTCAGATATATGACAGATATGCTCCAGATATTTCTATTTTAATGTATATCTGGCTTCAAAGATTAGCTGTACCATATTTTAGGATTATGAATAAATGGAATGGAGCTAAAAACAGCCTGGGCATATAATATTGAGAGAAGGCAGTCTGAACGAATAAGGAGAAAAGGGTTTTGAATCAGCAATAGGGCAAGAATTAGTATTAGCATGAGTAAAAGGAACAGATCCTTAATTATCAAAGGAAAATTATAAAAAACTGCAGAAACAGCTGTTGGAAATGGTAGTGATAATGAAAGGCAGATATAGAGGCTGCTAATACAAAGCAATGGTAAATCTCTATAACACAATTGAAAGAGATATGCAGAAAAAAAATGGTCAGCTTAGTTGCTCTGATCAACTAATGAGAGAGATCAAGACTTAGAAGAAACACCCTGAAACAATGACCTTCCCCCCTTTAGTAAAGGATTAGTGACTCTATTAAGAAAGGATTAATGGTTGAATTTCAATTCACATCTCCAGAATTTGTGAAGTGTTAACTGTAATTAGCTAATTGGTTTTATAATTAATTTAACTGCTCTATTCTTTCTAATATAGTTTTTCCCCACATTATGTTTACTGTGTTATTCTCAAATTACTTCTTATATGGTTTGAATTTGTCTTTTAAAATTTATGTAAAATAAGGCATTCTTTTTGGTATGCAGTTCCATAAACTGACAAATACTTAGAGCCATTTAATTCTCACCACAACATAGGTGAATTACTTTTTTTAAGTCCTGGTTTTATACAACTGTAGAGGGGTGCGTGTGTGTGTGTGTGTGTGTGTGTAAGATAAAGGCTAGGGATAGAGACATACTTTTTCCCCAAAATCCTTATGGATTAAAGACTTAAGCATAAAAAAAAATCATTGAAAGTATTCTATGAAAATACCAAACAATTTTTCACTACCATTTAATGATGAAGTCTTTGTTAATCATGAAACAAATCATAGGAATTTTTATGAAAATGCTATTATCAGATTTGACTAGTTTATAAAAATTCATGTTTGGTAAAAGACACTGTAAACAAAGCTAAATAAATAAGAAGCAATAAAATATTTTGCAATACAGAGGAAGCACAAAAGATTTTGGTGTAGTAGGAGAAGTATACTGTAGTGAAATTATAGTGGAGAACATTGGTCTTGAATTAAGTCAGAAAAAACAGGTACATATCCTAACTTTGCCACATAAACCATAGATGATCTTAAGGCATTTATGCATCCTCTTTCTCCTTATTGCCACATTGGTAAAATTAGCAAAATAATAGTATTTACCCCCGGGCGCGGTGGCTCAAGCCTGTAATCCCAGCACTTTGGGAGGCCGAGGCTGGTGGATCACGAGGTCAAGAGATCGAGACCATCCTGGTCAACATGGTGAAACCCTGTCTCTACTAAAAATACGAAAAAATGAGCTGGGCATGGTGGCGTGTGCCTGTAATCCCAGCCACTCAGGAGGCTGAGGCAGGAGAATTGCCTGAACCCAGGAGGCGGAGGTTGCGGTGAGCCGAGATCGCGCCATTGCACTCCAGCCTGGGTAACATGAGTGAAACTCCGTCTCAAAAAAAATAATAATAATAATAGTATTTACCTCATAGGATTTTTGGAGGTTCATAATTTCCATTAAAGACTTGTTGCAATGATTTGCTCATTGTAAATCCTTAATTAATATTAGCTATAGTATTACTTTCACTGTTGATAAATTATTCTGCAAATCAATAAGAAAACAGAAAGCAGGCTGTGGGGGTGCATCAGCCTATAATTCCATCACTTCGGAGGCTGGGGTGGGCAGATCACCTGAGGTCAGGAGTTGGAGACTAGCCCTGCCAACATGATGAAACTCGTCTCTACTAAAAATACAGAAGTTAGCTGGACATGGTGGCATATATCTGTAATCCCAGCTACTCGGGAGGTGGAGGCAGGAGAATCACTTGAACTCAGGTGGTGGAAGTGGAAGTTGCAGTGAGCCAAGATCATGCCATTGCACTCCAGCCTGGGCAACAGAGCAAGACTCCATCTCAAAGAAAAAAAAAATAAAAAGACAAAGAAACCAGCAAGCAGATTATAAAGAAAAAAAAACAGTAAATTTCATCAACATAAAATCTTCAGACAATAAAATACAGATGGCTAATAAGTATACAAAATGTGCTAAACTACATAATTAACCATATACAAGTTTTAAAATGAACTATTAACTTCTATCAAATTAAAAAACATTAAAATTTGATGATGTAAATAGATATTTTTATACACTGTGTGAGCCAAGGTCCTCCAAGAATCGGAGACCAAGATATGAATATTCTTATAAAAAATTTATTGAGAGAAATACCTGTGATAGAATGGGGAAGGAGCTGAGGGATCTGGGAGAACGGCGAGACCACAATGCAGGGCTGGCTCTGGATGAAAGAGAACGGTAAAGAAGGAAGAATTAAATAAATGTTGGGGGCCGGGCGCGGTGGCTCACGCCTGTAATCCCAGCACTTTGGGAGGCCGAGGCGGGTGGATCATAAGGTCAAGAGATCGAGACCATCCTGGTCAACTTGGTGAAACCCCGTCTCTACTAAAAATGCAAAAAATTAGCTGGGCATGGTGGCACGTGCCTGTAATCCCAGCTACTCAGGAGGCTGAGGCAGGAGAATTGCCTGAACCCAGGAGGCGGAGGTTGCAGTGAGCTGAGATCGCGCCATTGCACTCCAGCCTGGGTAACAAGAGAGAAACAAATAAATAAATAAATAAATAAATGTTGGGAGAGAAAGCATTCTAGACTGCATTGTGCTTTAAGAGACTTCTGAAAGGTCGTTGGAGAGTCCTTTGGCCAAAATCCCCCATCAGAGCAGCCCTTCATGTCTTAGGAATGGACTTGTCTTAGAATCTCTATTGTGCTCAATTGTTTACTGGCTAGAAGCACCCCTTAGGAAGAGTGGTCTCTGCACAGCACAAGTACAGTGATGGATTTCTAAGTGCTGCAACCAGGCCACAGTTCAGTCACACTCCATTCCACCAGAGATATAAGAAGCACATTTTCATGGCACTATGCATGGTGGATAAATCACTTGAACCCGGGAGGTGGAGGTTGCAGTGAACCGAAATTGCACCACTGCACTCCAGCCTGGTGACAGAGCAAGGCTCCATCTCAAAAAAAAAAAAGAGAGAGAAAGAGATAATATTACACCTAAATCTGCATTGTGTGTTTATTGTGCAAACCAATAGATTGGGTGATATAAAGGATAATAGAAGTATGAAAGAGACCTTACCCCAAAGGGCATACTATATTGTTGAATCAACAAAAACATTCATGAATTTTTAAAATATATATTTGCAATTAATTTAATAAATATTTGCAAAGTAAATAAGGAGACATCATCTTATTTAATTGCCATTTACCTAATTTTCTATATTCAAGTTAGCCATATACTCTTTAAAAAAATTATCCTTGGCTGGGCACGGTGGCTCATGCCTGTAATCCAAGCACTTTGGAGGCCAAGGCGGGCGGATCATCTGAGGTCAGGAGTTCAAGACCAGCCTGACCAACATGGTGAAACCCAGTCTTAAAATAAATAAATAAATAAATAAATAAATAAATAAAATTATCCTTAAGAAAATAGAGGCTGGGTGTGGTGGCTCAAGCCTGTAATCCCAGCATGTTGGGAGGCCGAGGCAGGCGGATCACGAGGTCAAGAGATTGAGACCATCATCCTGGCCAACATGGTGAAACCCCATCGCTACAAAAAATACGAAAATTAGCTGGGCATGGTGGCACGCGCCTGTAGTCCCAGCTACTCAGTAGGCTGAGGCAGGAGAATTGCTTGAACCCAGGAGGCGGAGGTTGCAGTGAGCCAAGATTGTGCCACTGCACTCCAATGTGGTGATTGGCAACAGATTGAGATTCTGTCTCAAAAAAAAAAAAAAGAAAATAGAAACATTTCTTACATTCAAAATTATCTTATAATTGATTATATATGGAAAATGCCCCAGCCCTTCAGGAATGTGCTTCATTTCTCATATGGGCAGAAGAATAAGGTTGAAAGGCTTTTTTTGCTGTTATTATTGTTTATACCAGCTTTCTATTGCTACCAAAACATGGCACAAAGCCAGTGGCTTAAAACAGCATAATGTATTATCATACATCTCTGTAGGTCATAAACACAACACAGATCTCATTAGGTGCAAATCATCAGGGCTGCATTCCTTTCTGAAGGCTATAGGGGAGAATCCATTTTCTTGCCTTCTCTGGCTTCTAGAAGCCATCTACGTTCATTGGTTCATGGCCCTTTTCCTCCACCTTCAAAGCCAGCAACATCAAATATACTTCTCATGCTACCATAGTTGGTTCTCTGCAGCTGGAAAAACTTCTCTGCTTTAAAAGACTCATGAAATTAGATAGGATTTACCTGGATAATCCAGAATAATCTTCCCATTACAAGCTTCTTAACCCGAATCACAGATGCAAATCACTTTTGCCATGCAAAGTAATGTATTAACAAGTTCTGAGGATTAGGACACATACATCTTTCAGGGGCCATAATTCTGCTTTCCACACTTTTACTTAAAAATGAAACTTAAATCAGTTATGAATGCATGTTATTTTCAGATTCATTTCAATAGAAAAACATATACCAACAAATCTGCATTGTGTGCTTATTGTGCAAGTCAATGGATTGGGTGCTATTAAGTATAATAGAGAGAAGTGTAAAAGAGATCCTAAAGAGCATTCTATATGTTTGGATCATCAGAAACATTCATGAAAAGACAATTAACAATAAAAAGCCTATGTGCTAAGTGTCACATTCATCTTTTAAACAATGTTTATTGAGTACCTACTATGCTTTTCTAAGCTCTGATAATACAATGAGAGAAAACAACACAATGTCTCTACCTTCATGAAGTTTATGTTCATACAGGGAAAAGAGGCAATAAGAAAAGAAACTGTGAAAAGTAAATAAAATTTGGGGACCCCAAACTCAGTATGCCAAAGGGAAAAGTTAAGCTTGGGAGATGAGTCATGCAAAAACTGCCTTCCTTTTGTTCCTAAACAGATAGCCACAACAATAGAAGGCCACCTATGTCCCAGGTGGCCTCCTTTACAAATTGCTCACAAGGAAGTTTTTTGTGGGCCTTAAAATCTTTACCCTAAAGCAGGGTTATGTTGAATATCACCCTGACAGTGTAAATTGACAACTTGTCTTCACAGGTGTGGCACAAAGACTGGAAATTATCCCTCCACTCACCCTAAGAAAAATGCAAGTTTGACTTCCCCTTCCCTATGTTTACTTTATCTTATGTTAAATGCATATTTACTGACAGTGAGATAAATGAATAAGTGGTTGTTCCTCTTTTCCCTCCTGTCTACCCTCCCTTTTAAATACTGAAATTCTCAAACCCTCTTTGGAGAAAGCATTGGGCTACAGATTTTACTCAGGCACATCCTGAACCTTGGCAAAATAAATCTCCAAATTGATTAAGATCTGTCTTGGACCCTTTTTGGTTTACGAATTTAATAGATATACTGTAATATTAAGCAGGAATTAGTGCTATGGAGGAAAATCAAACAGGTTAAGGGGATAGAAGAGTTGGAATAGCTATTCCAAAAAGGTTAATAGTCATCTTTGAAAGCGGAATGAATGAGTGTTACAGAGAAATACTGTATGACTTCACAGTACAGCAATGATCTCTCTTGACTAGAGTAATCCCAAAGACTTCATACTAAAAAACAGAACATACATCTTTGGAGGATAAGTAGGGTTTTAATAAGTAGCACAATATTTCTCAGTGTGCTATATGTATCATCTTCATGAGAATCCACTGCTAAAGTTGCGGATTCTCAGGTGCCACCAATAGACCCACTAAATCAGAACCTCTGTGGATGGAGTTTAGGGATATAACCAGGTGATTCTTACCTACACTGAATTATGAAAGAACATCAAGACAGAGTCTTAAACCACTAAAACTTAAAATAAAACTGCACTGTCCCTTCCTGACAGCAACATGTAGCCCATGCCATGCTTGGGAGGATTAGTGAGCAGGCTAAACTTGTGAAACAGATGGTCAGAACTGGAAGGATGTTTTCTACCAGGCCAAGAAGTTTAAACTCTTTATAGACCGGTGATCCATCAAGTATTAATCATCAGGCAATTACCATAAAAAGCAATATTTTAGGACTATCAGCAACATTTAAGACTATTAGTAGTGACGTGTTACAGGATGGACTGAAAGTAAAGGTATCAATTATGAGGAAAAATGTGATAAATCTACAGCAGTGGTACACACTTGAGGCATTAAGCATCAGAGTCTGGTTAACTTCAATAATAATCAAAGGAGAAGAACAGAATGGAGGACATTATGAGGTAAGTAAAAATGAGAGATTGTAATTTTTTTGATTGTGAGAATGAGGGAAGCGTCATAAATGTCTCAGACTTTGAATCTAGGTAACTGGCTAAATGGGTTTGCTGATTATTATGGAACACCATTACCTAGCTTGATGGGACAATACTCATAAATGATTATATAATAGTGTAGGAGGAAAAAGCTATTACCTTCTTCCTGCAATTTTTCTAAATTTGCCAGTAATCAAAGAAATATGATTAGAGCCCTCTTGTACTTCTACCCAAGTTAACATGTGAAATAACTCTCTGCATTTGGAAATATATGTGCAAGAAAAAAACATTTAATATTGAAGGAAATAGAGGCCGGGTGCGGTGGCTCAAGCCTGTAATCCCAGCACTTTGGGAGGCCGAGGCGGGTGGATCACGAGGTCAAGAGATCGAGACCATCCTGGTCAACATGGTGAAACCCCGTCTCTACTAAAAATACAAAAAATTAGCTGGGCATGGTGGCACGTGCCTGTAATCCCAGCTACTCAGGAGGCTGAGGCAGGAGAATTGCCTGAACCCAGGAGGCGGAGGTTGCAGTGAGCCGAGATCGCGCCATTGCACTCCAGCCTGGGTAACATGAGTAAAACTCCGTCTCAAAAAAAAAAAAAAAAAAAAAAATTGAAGAAAATAGAAACTAGTCCTTTCCAGCAATTGTTAGTCATTTATTATCTGAGGAGGAAATGGAATCTAATTATAGCTTTATGATTGTCAGTATCACTAGCATTTTGGAGAAAACCTGTACTATTTCATGTTTGCTTCTTCAGTTATAACACATACTCTTAAACATAATCACACACTAAGAAATAATTACTATTGTTTAGCAAACAATAGTAATTATGTCTTTCAATAATTTTTAATTAAAAAATTATGTCTTTCAATTACCTAGTAATCCATGTAAAGCAAACCTCATTAAAATAAAACTTTTTAAAGATTGAAGTGCACATTTTTCTAAACCAAGATATAGTAGGATATACTCAAAGGTAAGAAACAGGTAACTACTGATTAGAGTATTCCATGCATTTTAAATGAAACCAACTAGGAATGTGAAGAATATGTTCTTTAACATTCTCTGTGTGTGTGTGGGGAGGGCAGTCTTTCTATACTTACTTACACACATGCACATAGAGATATATGCATTTATCTTTTGATATATGCATATATATATATATAAATTGTGTTCACCACATTAATGTTTTTGGAATTATCTGTGCTTATCAAAACACATTTGGCAATATGTTGTTACTACTCTAGAAAACTACCACGTCTGTTTTCACATCTTGCTTTTTATAGTTTACTTTCTCTGCTTCACTTTGAAGACAAATCATAGGATTCTCTCTCTTCCCATAACTTTCTACTTGGAGAGAAAATAGCTAACAACTAGAAGAAGCAAAACTCTATCCTCTATTTTCTTCTGAGGTCAAATCCACTGAGAAACTGCAGTTGGTATTGTTGGGTTTTCATGTGACAACTTGTCTTCTCATGTGAAACATGAATACACAGCCTGGCGCAGTGGCTCACGCCTGTAATCCCAGCACTTTGGGAGGCCGAGGCAGGCGGATCACAAGGTCAGGAGATCGAGACTATCCTAGCTAACATGGTGAAACCCCAACTCGACTAAAATTACAAAAAATTAGCCGGGCATGGTGTCAGTCTCCTGTAGTCCCAGCTACTTGGAAGACTGAGGCAGAAGAACCTCTTGAACCCGGGAGGCAGAGGTTGCAGTGAGCCAAGAACGTGCCACTGCACTCCGGCCTGGGTGACAGAGACTCTGTCTCAAAAAAAAAAAACTGAAACATGAATACACATAACGGAGAATGGGTTCAGCTTCCTGTAATGGCCAAGTGGCTCCTTTCAGAGCAATCCTTGTGCAAATAACACTATCAATTCAGAATAAATTTTTTTTTATTAAGGCATTGATATTTCTTTTTCTTTTAATAGCTTTTAGCCTTACGGCAGTCCCCAATCTGTGCCAGCCTTGTGGATAATGCCCTGATAGAAATATTGTAGTATAACAGGCTTGAAAAATGAGAGAAAGTAGTTCTGGACAACCACAGCTACTGAGAGTGAGGGGAAAAAAAAAATCACAGAAAAAAAGAAGCCAGGAAGGGAGATGCTCATTTTTTTTTTTTTTTTATTTTTTTGAGATGGAGTCTTGCTCTGTCGACCAGGCTGGAGTGCAGTGGCTTGATCTCGGCTCACTGCAACCTCCACCTCCCAGGTTCAAGCCATTCACCTGCCTCAGCCTCCTGAGTAGCTGGGATTACAGGCACACGCCGCCA
>NW_022437013.1:1582623-1592072 GCF_009761245.1 Sapajus apella | reverse complement strand
TTTGTATTTTTAGTAGAGACGGGGTTTCACCGTGTTGACCAGGATGATCTCGATCTCTTGACCTCGTGATCCACCCGCCTCGGCCTCCCAAAGTGCTGGGATTACAGGCTTGAGCCACCGCGCCCGGCCCTAATTTTTGTATTTTTAGTAGAGGCAAGGTTTCACCATGTTAATCAGGTTGGTCTCGAACTCCTGACCTCGTGATCCACCCACCTCAGCCTCACAAAGTGTTAGGATTACAAGCGTGAGCCGCTGAGCCCGATTGGGATGCTCAAATATTATGAATAGTCTCTGCCTAAATCTCTGGCTGACCCTTGAACTATACAAGGGTGAGGAAGACTATAAGGAGCTAAGCCAAAATAAAAGAACTGACTTGAATCTGAGCTGCCTACCCACCACAGGAAAGACATTTTTTCACATTACGAGTTCAGCGAAGTTAAGAGTTTTTGTAAATGAACATTCTTTAGGAAAACATAAAAATAAAAACCAGAATCTTCACAAGATAAGATTTGCAACTTCATGGTACAATTCAAAATATTAAGAATATGAAGAATCAGAGAGTAAAAAAAAAAAAAAAGTACCAATCCCAAAAAAAGGAAAATTAATGGAAACCAACCTCAAGATTTTGTAACTGTGTAATAATTATAAAGACATCAAGAGTGGATGCACATAACCATGGAACTTTTTTTTTTTTTTTTTAGATGAAGTCTTGCTCTGTTGCCCAGATTGGTATGCAGTGGCCCGATCTTGGCTCACTGTAACCTCCTTCTCCCAGGTTCAAGTGATTCTCCTGCCTCAGCCTCCCGAGTAGCTGGGACTACAAGCACACACCACTACACCTGGCTTTTTCTTTTCTTTTTTTTGTGTGTGTATTTTTGGTAGAGACAGGGTTTCATCATGTTTGCCAGGCTGCTGTTGAACTCCTAACCTCAAGTGAGCTGCCCTCCTTGATCTCCCAAAGTGCTGGGATTACAGGCAGGAGCCACTGCACGCAGCTTCATGCCCATGAAACTTCGATGAAGCCCACAGATCATAGTTCTCCCAAATATGTAGCACATTCTCAAGGACAAAGCCAACGCTTCTTCGTTATACAAAAACTACCCTGTGATTTGAATACATAGTTTGAAATTATGTCTTAGGTACATTTTAGATTACTTACCTTGGGAGTGTATTTTGAGAAAAAGTTGAGGAAAATAATACATGAATGATTCTTTGGAGCTCACTTCTAATTCAAAGGGATTTAGTTCACTTTTTTCATTCCAATAAAAATGAAAATAGGCTGGGCACGGTGGTGCATGCCTGTAATCCCAGCACTTTGGTAAGTCGAGGTGGGCAGATCACTTGAGGCCAGAGTTCAAAACCAGCCTGGCTAACATGGTGAAACTCCACCTCTACTTAAAAAATAATAATACAAAAACTAGCCAGTCATGGTGGTGCACACCTGTAGTCCAAGCTACTCTTGAGGCTAAGGCAAGAGAATTGCTTGAATCCAAGAGGCAGAGATTGCAATGAGATGAGATCGTGCCACTGCATTCCAGCCTGGGCAACAGAGCAAGATTCAAGATAAAAAAGAAAAAGAAGAAGAAGAAAGAAAAGAAATTTTAAAATTCTAAACTTATTGATGTAGATCTATGCTACCTCCAGATGGTCACTAACAAGATCAATTATCTCAGTTATAGTAGTTCAAAATGTCATCTTATTAGGATATAATACAAAAAAGTTCCCTTACCAGAATACCAATTAGCTGACTTGGGAAAATAATAAATGTTCTCTATTTCCTCTATAAAGCATTCTAACTGATGCCCAGCACAGGCTAAATACTCATTGCTAGTTGGTTGTACTCATTAACTTCACATGCTTCTCCTTCCACCATCTGAATTTGATGCTTACCAGCAGTCTGTTAAATTTATTCCAAAACTTATTTATGCCAGTTGTACATGTTAACGTGTTAAGTAGTTTAAGGCAATATTTTGTAAAGTGATAAGATATGAATGCAAAATCAGAGTTGTTCTTTCTATAAAAACTAACTTGAATGCTTTGAAAATATTAAAAGTATATCTTTACACATTGTTTTTGAATTTGGTGTAGGTGAGAATTGCAAATATAGGGAAAATTTATTCACATTTTAAAAATTTCTAAACTCAGATTGCTTGCCAATTTTCTTTAAGTCCCTTATTCACTTTAAAGAAACTCAAATTGTAAAAAATAATTTGATTTATATATTTTTTGAATAGTTCATATAAGAACAATAATGTGGAACTCAAATGATTGATATATATACTCAAAGGAAAAGCCCTATGTTAAAAAAAAAAAGCCAAATATATATTTCATATTTTAAACATTATGGCACATTCCACCATTTTTATATTTCCTCAATTTTGCCTACGGAAAAACAGAAACCAATAAACTACTACCATGACATAAGAGAACAAAAATAAAGATTTATCAATGCCCTTTGATGTGTTATTAGCTATAAAGCTATTGTTACCAGAAAGAATTCTGGAGAAAAACTATTGTATTATCCATATCCCCCATTCAACACCATTTTAATAACATAAAATATGTGCTTTTCAAAATGGAGAAGCCATGTGAATAAATATAGTTTTCAATTATCATTGTCCAACTCCACTTTTCTCCTATTGGCATATTACTATTATTATTTAATTTGGCATGATGATAATAGTAAAAAAAATTGTGTAGAAAGCTTTACAATCATCAAAATAATAGCTAGCATTTATAGAGTCTTTATGCCAGGTATCTTGCTAAGCACTTTATAGGAATAAATCACCTTTAATTTTCTCAACTCTCAGACTAACTTTCAAATGAAAGTTATTGAAGTGAAATGCAACAAACTGTCATTGAATAGCCTATACGGCCTATTTTTGTATCAAATATATATAATAATGAGGCATCTCAGTACCTATTTCCCAAGTGAGTAATCCAGTATAATATAAATAGCCTGCTGTTTGGGGGAAGAAAACAATGCAAAGTAATGAAAGTTCTTAGGCTTAAAAAAGTAAGCACATTCCAGGGAGTAGTATTGTCTTTAATAGAATGCATGGAACAATCAAATTTAAGACCAAAGATAAAATTAAGGAAATGTATTTCAACAAAGGATACAGACAAGCCTGAACAACATGGTGAAACGCCCTCTCTACTAAATATACAAAAAAATTGGTCAGGCGTAGTTGCAGGCACCTGTAGTCCCAGCTATTCAGGAGGCTGAGGCAGGAGAATCCCTTGAACCCGGGAGGCAGAGGTTGCAGTGAACTGAGATCGGGCCACTGTACTCTAGGCTGGGCGACAGAGCGAGACTCCATCTCAAAAAAAAAAAAAAAAAAAAAAAATACTCTTATGTGCACTCCATAAAAGAGTAACAGACGCAGAGGGCATAGAGAGCCAGTGTTTGATAGAGAATCAGCAACAACAACTGCTAAAATTTATATGTTGCCGGGCGCGGTGGCTCAAGCCTGTAATCCCAGCACTTTGGGAGGCCGAGGCGGGTGGATCACAAGGTCAAGAGATCGAGACCATCCTGGTCAACATGGTGAAACCTCGTCTCTACTAAAAATACAAAAAATTAGCTGGGCATGGTGGCACGTGCCTGTAATCCCAGCTACTCAGGAGGCTGAGGCAGGAGAATTGCCTGAACCCAGGAGGCGGAGGTTGCCGTGAGCCGAGATCGCGCCATTGCACTCCAGCCTGGGTAACAAGAGCGAAACTCCGTCTCAAAAAAAAAAAAAAAAAAAAAAAAAAAAAAAAAAAAAAAAATTTATATGTTGAAATTTTAACCCCCAAGGTAATAGTATTAGCAGGCAAGACCTTTGGTAGGTCATGAGGGTGGAACCCTTATAAATGGGATTAGTGCTCTTATTGAAAAAACCTCAGGCTGGGCAAGGTGTCTCACGCCTGTAAGCCCAACACTTCGGGAAGCTGAGTTGGGTGGATCACTTGAGGTCAGGCGTTTAAGACCAGCCTGTCCAATATAGCGAAACCTCATCTCTACTAAGAAAAATACAAAAATTGGCCAGGCCTGGTGGTGGGCACCTGCAATCCTAGCAACTCAGGAGGCTAAGGCAAGAGAATCGTTTGAATGCGGGAGGCAGAGGTTACACTGAGCTGAGATCGCACCACTGCACTGTAGCCTGCAAGACAGAGAGAGAGAGAATCCATCTCAAAAAAAAAAAGAAAAAGAAAGAAAGAAAGAAACTTCAGAGAGTTCCTTTTCCCCTTCCCCCATGTGAGGACACAGCAAGAAGGCAGTCTGCAACCTGAAAGATGGCACTCATCAGAACCTGATCATGCTGGCACCCTCATCTCCCCTGATCTGTGGTATGATGTGATAGCAGTCTGAATGAACTGAGAGAACACCAAAAGTCTGCAAAATGCTGTCAGTTAATTAAAGAGACAGTCTCCTCTCATGCCCCCTGCCCCAAAACCTTCTTGTAGTCAACAAGAAAGAAGCAGAAAAAACTGAGAAAAAGGACATCATAGGCTACTAGCAGAGTATGACCTCTCTCCACTCTAGGCCTTGGAGCTCTATGTAATTAGATATGAGACTGAAGTTTGAAACTGGGCTAGACATTTTTTTTTAACTGTGAATTATATTGCATACACACATGTTGTAAAATGCATCCATGCAGTTTTAAGAATAATAGTAAAATAAACACATGCATAGCTATCACCCAGGATAAGGTAATAAGGCAACACTGTTTAGGAGGCCCCTGTGTGCTCCTGCCATGTCTCATTTCCTTCCTTCAACCCTTTACCATTTTTTTGTTTGTTTGTTTTTGAGATAGAGCCTCACTCTGTTGCCTAGGCTGGAGTGAAATTACTAAGTCATATGGGAGGTGTCTATTTCACATTGTAAGAAACTGACGAACTGGAAAGTGGCTGTGTGAAAGTTCCATTTGCTGCATATCCTTTCAAACATTTGATAGTTTCAGACTTTCATTTTTTAGATGTGTAGTGTTATCTCATTGTAATATTTTATAGCTTCTTTCTACATTTTTTCTTTGGCCAATGAGCTATTTAAAAGTATGTTATTTACAGTTGGGGATTTTCAAAGTATCTTATTATTAGTGATTTCTAATGAAATGTATTGTGTTCTATGAACATAATTTTTAAATTTAATTCATAATTTTTAAAGTTAATTTTACTTATTTTATTATTAATATTTTTAAACAAATCATAATAGTAAACATTCACGGGGTACACAGTGTGATGTTTTGATATATGTATTAAATGTGGATAATTAGATCAAACTAATAAACATATCCATCATCTGGCTTATTTATCATTTTATATGGGGAGACATTTACTCTCTTAGTTATTTTGAAATACATAGTACATTATCATTGCCTATAGTCACTCTGCTATGCAGTACATCTCAAAACCTATTCCTTGTGTATTTCTGAAATTTTATACCCTTTTTACAATGAATTTCCATTCTTTTTCCCCCATCCCACTCCCCCAGTCCCTGGTAACTACTATTCCATTCTCCTCTGTGCCTACTTCTATAAGTTCCTCTTTTTTAGAATCCATATATAAATAAGTGAGGTCATGTAGTATTTGTTTTCTTTCCTGGCTTACTTCATTTAGCTAATGTCCTCCAGATATATCCATGATGTCAAAATGACTAGATTTTCCCCTTAAAAAGTTTGAATAGCATTCCATTGTGTATATGTACCACAGTTTCTTTATCCATTTATCTATTGACTAAAACTTAGGCTGATTCCACATCTTGGCTATTAGGAATACTGCTACAAAGAACATGGGAGTGAAGATATCCTGTATTAGGTTCATTCTCATGCCGTTATCTGAGACTGGGTAATTTATAAAGAAAAGAGGTTTAATTGACTAGTAGTTCCACAGGCTATACAGGAAGCATGACTGGGAGCCCTCAGGAAACTTGCAGTCATGGCAGAAAGCGAAGGGGGAATAAGCACACCTCACCATGGTGGAGCAGGAGAGAGAAAGCAAAGGGGGATGTGCTATATACTTTCAAAAAACCAGATCTCATGATAACTCACTATTCACGAGAAGAGCAGGGGGAAAATCCGCCCCCATGAGCCAATCGCCTCCTACCAGGTCCTTCCCCCAACATTGGGAATTACAATTTGACATGAGATTTAAATGGGGACAAAGAGCGAAACCATATCATATTCCTTCAACATAATCTCAGTTCTTTTAGATATAGAGCCAGAAATAGGATTACTGGATTATATTGAAGTTCTATTTTTAGTTTTTTGAGAAACCTTTATACAGTTTTTCATAATGGCTGTACTAATTTACATTCTTACCAACAATGTATAAGAGTTTCCTTTTCTCTGCATCCTTGCCAGCACTTGTTATTTTTTGTCTTTCTGATAATAGCTGTTTTAACTGGGATGAGATGATGCCTCATTGTGGTTTTGATTTGCATTTTGCTAATGTTCAGTGATTCTGAATGTTTTTTCATGTACCTGTTAACCATTTTATGTCTTGTTTTTGGAAATGTCCATTCAGGTCCTTTGCCCATGTTTTAATTGGGTTATTTGTTTTCCTGCTATTGAGTTGTATGAGTTCCTTACACATTTTGGATATAAACCTATTATCAGATGTATGATTTGCAAATATTTTCTCCCATTTTATAGGCTGTCTCTTCACTTTGTTAATTGTTTCCTTTGCTGTGCAGAAGATTTTTACTTTGATACAATTCTATTTGTCCATTTTTGCTTTTGTCGCCTGTGCTTTCAAGGTCAAATCCAGAAAAATCATTGTGCAGTCCAATGTTGTGAAACTTTTTCCATATGTTTTCTTCTAGTGGTTTTACAATTTCAAGTCCTATATTTAAGTCTTTAATTCATTTTGAGTTTATTTTTATAGATGTGGTGAGACAAAGGTTTTTCTTCCATATGTGAATATCCGGTTTTCCCAACACCATTTATTGAAGAGACTTTCCTTTTCCTGTTGTGTGTTCTTGTCAATACTATAAAGAAAAAGTCAGGCCGGGCGCGGTGGCTCAACCCTGTAATCCCAGCACTTTGGGAGGCCGAGGCGGGTGGATCACGAGGTCAAGAGATCGAGACCATCCTGGTCAACATGGTGAAACCCCGTCTCTACTAAAAATACAAAAAATCAGCTGGGCATGGTGGCGTGTGTCTGTAGTCCCAGCTACTCAGGAGGCTGAGGCAGGAGAATTGCCTGAACCCAGGAGGCGGAGGTTGCCGTGAGCCGAGATCGCGCCATCGCACTCCAGCCTGGGTAACAAGAGCGAAACTCCGTCTCAAAAAAAAAAAAAAAAAAAAAAGAAAAAGTCAATTTACTATAAATGTGTGGGTTTACTTCTGGACTATCTATACTGTTCCATTGGTTGATGTGTCTATTTTTATGCCAGTACCATGCTGTTTTGATAATAACTTTATAATAGGTTTTGAAATCAGACACTGTGAGGCCTCCAGTTTTGTCCCTTTGCACAAGATTGTTTTGGCTATTTGGGGACTCTTGTGGTTCCATATGAATTTAAAAATTGCTTATGGGTTCTTAAAAAAAATTGGAATTTTTCATTATAGATGTCTTTTACCTCCCTGGTTAAATTTACACCTAAGTGTTTAATAGTTTGTTGTTGTTGTTGTTATTTGTTTGTTTGTTTGTTTTTCTATTGTAAATGGGATTTTTTGGGGGGTAGTTCATTACTGATATATAATAATCCTCCTAATTTTTGTATGTTGATTTTGCATCCTGAAACTATACTGAATTCATTTACCTGTTCTAACTTTGTTTTGTGGAATCCTTAGAGATTTTATACATGACATCATGTCATCAGCAAAAAGAAACAATTTCAATTCTTCCTTCTCTGTTCAGGATGCCATTTAATTCTTTCTCTTGTCTAATTGCTCTGGGTAGGACTTCCAGTACTATGTTGAAAAGAAGTGGTGAGATAAAGATAATTTTAGATTGAAAATATTCCATATATAAAATTTGTTGTCTTTTGGTTCAGAATTTGGTCTTGCTGGAAAATCTATGTGTACTTGAAAAAAATGTGTATTCTGAGTTTTGGTTTTACTGCCCCATGAATATCAATTACTTCAAGCTGGTTAATAGCATTGCACCGATCTTATATCATTAGCGAAATTTATTTACACTTGTTCTTTCAGTTAAAGAGCGATGTGTACAAATCTCCAGCTATATTTTTTATATTTCTCTATTTCTCCTTTAATTTCTGTTGATTTTTACTTCATGAATTTTCAGCCTCTGTGATACAGGTTCATACATATTTAGAATTGTAGCTCTTCCTGATTAATTATCAATTTATCATTATGATATTTCCTATTTATCCTTATTGAGGGCCTATTAGTCTCTTCTTGCATTGCCATAAAGAAGTACCTGGGAGTGGGTAATTTATTAAGAAAAGAGGTTTATTTTTGCTCATATTTCTGCAGGCTGTAGAGGAAGTGTGGTGCTGGTCTGTGCTCCTGGTGAGGGACCCAGGAAGCTTCCAGTCATGACCAAAAAGAAGTAGCCATGTCACATGGCAAGAGAGAGAGCAACAGCGGGAGGGAGAAGGTGCCAGGCTCTTTTAAACAACCAGATCTCATGTGAACTAATAGAATGGGAACTCATTCAATACTATTAGAACAGGACTAAGCCATTCATGAGGGATCTGCCCTCATGACCTATTTCCCACTAGGTCCACCTCTAAAATTGGAGGTCATATTTTAACATGAGATTTGGAGGAGACAAAACATCCAAACCATATCAGGGCTAATTATGCTAAGCACTCTGCTAGTCAATTTACATGTATTATTTTCTTCTTTTTTTTTTTTTTTTTTTTGGTGGGGGATGGAGTTTAGCTCTTGTTACCCAGGCTGGAGTGCAATGGCGCGATCTCGGCTCACCGCAACCTCCGCCTCCTGGGTTCAGGCAATTCTCCTGCCTCAGCCTCCTGAGTAGCTGGGATTACAGGCACGCACCACCATGCCCAGCTAATTTTTTGTATTTTTACTAGAGACGGTGTTTCACCATGTTGACCAGGATGGTCTCGATCTCTTGACCTCGTGATCCACCCGCCTCGGCCTCCCAAAGTGCTGGGATTACAGGCGTGAGCCACCGCGCCCGGCCTACATGTATTATTTTCTTAGTATGTATGCCCAAATAAGCCAGGATCAGGGTAGGAAAGGAGTATAACTTCAGGCACAGCAAGCAGCAAGTTTACAGACAAGGCATGAATGAGATTGACTTTTTTGATAGAAGTGAGAGGGGTTGATGATGCTGCTACTATTTCTTTTTTCCCCCCTTTTCCCTCTAAGCTCAGTAGCATGCAGTACCACTTAGTCTTGTACTGCTGTCCTATTTTTCTGAAGTATGTTTATAGAAATGTAAAAGGAAAGTGCCTGTTTATCGTGATAAAAATGCAAATTCAGGCCGGGCGCGGTGGCTCAAGCCTGTAATCCCAGCACTTTGGGAGG
>NW_022437013.1:1581587-1582613 GCF_009761245.1 Sapajus apella | reverse complement strand
AGGCCGAGGCGGGTGGATCACGAGGTCAAGAGATCGAGACCATCCTGGTCAACATGGTGAAACCCCGTCTCTACTAAAAATACAAAACATTAGCTGGGCATGGTGGCGCCTGCCTGTAATCCCAGCTACTCAGGAGGCTGAGGCAGGAGAATTGCCTGAACCCAGGAGGCGGAGGTTGCGGTGAGCCGAGATCCGGCCATTGCACTCCAGCCTGCGTAACAAGAGCGAAACTCCGTCTCAAAAAAAAAAAAAAAAAAAGAACTTGAGTGGACATTTCTCCAAAGAAGGTATGTAAATGACCAACCAGCACATGATAAAATACTGAACATCATTTGCTATTAGGGAAATGCAAATCAAAACCAAAATAAGTGCCACTTCTCACTCATTACAGTGACAATAATAATAATAATAATAATTTATTTTGTATGTATTTCACTCATTAGTACCATTTTTTTTTTGAGACGGAGTTTCACTCTCGTTACCCAGGCTGGAGTGCAGTGGCACGACCTCGGCTCACCGCAACCTCCGCCTCCAGGATTCAGGCAATTCTCCTGCCTCAGCCTCCTGAGTTGCTGGGATTACAGGCACGTGCCACCATGCCCAGCTAATGTTTTGTATTTTTAGTAGAGACGAGGTTTCACCATGTTGACCAGGATGGTCTTGATCTCTTGACCTCGTGATCCACCCGCCTCGGCCTCCCAAAGTGCTGGGATTACAGGCTTGAGCCACCGCGCCCTGCCATTTTTCTTTTAATTATTTGAATCACATTTTCTTTAATACTTGGGACATATTTTTAATGACTATTTTAAAATCTTTGTCTACTTAATCCAACATCTGGACCACTTTACAATTGTTTATTACTGACTGCTTTTTGCTTCACAGTGTGTCACATTTTTCTGTTTCATCGCCTAGTATTTTTAATAGTATATTGACCTTTTGATTCACATGTTGTAATGACTTTGGATTTTTTCTATCTTCCTCTGAAGAGTGTTAGATTTTTTTTTTTTTTTTTTTTTTTTTTTTTTT
>NW_022437013.1:1568569-1581487 GCF_009761245.1 Sapajus apella | reverse complement strand
AGCCTCCTGAGTAGCTGGGATTACAGGCACACGCCACCATGCCCAGCTAATTTTTTGTATTTTTAGTAGAGACAGGGTTTCACCATGTTGACCAGGATGGTCTCGATCTCTTGACCTCGTGATCCACCCGCCTCTGCCTCCCAAAGTGCTGGGATTACAGGCTTGAGCCAGCGCGCCCGGCCAATTTTTTTATCCTGTAAGCAGTTCAATTACTATCTAATTACAAAGAATTTGGATAGGCTTGTTTTTTTCACTGTGTTGTCAGATTTGTGAAAAGTCCAAAGTGTTTTCAAAGCCCCAAAATATGAAAAAATTCAACCTCCAAACTCTTCTCACCTAGGATTTTCTAAGGCCATGTTTGTAGGCTTACTTAATGTGATTCTGTGTTAAACCCTACTCCACAGAAGGGGTCAGCAAACTACAGGAACCTGTTTTTCTATACTATTAAGCTAAGAATGAATTTATATTTTTGAATCGCTCTTAAAAAGAAGGAGGAATAGGAGGAAGAGAACAAGAAAGAGGATGAGAAAGAAAAGTGAGAGAGATGTGTGCCTTACAAAGTCTAAAGTATTTATTACCTGGCCCTTTACTAAAGAACTTCGCCAATCTCTGCTCAAGAGCATGGTATTCTCTCCTAAAGCACAGCCTTTCTGGACGCCTCAGCTCGATATTAGGGGTATCAGTACAGTGTTAAGCAGATCTTTCCTTTCTGGCTCTGCCGGAACTCCAAAGTCCTCCAGACCTGAAGGACCTCTACTAACTACCACTGTTTTGTTCACAGTCCCACTGCGAGCACACTATAAGCCTTAAGTAGTTTAATCTTTGTATTTTCAGCCTACCTTTCACTCAAGGAAGTGCAGGGGATGTTCGCATAGGCTCAGAGTCCACTTCCCACAGTGTTTTCTTTGATGACCTGCTTCACAGATTCTAGGGACTTCATTTATTTTGAATTTAGATCTCTGTCCTTTTGTTCAGCTGGACTATTATGCTCTGCTTGGATTCTAGCTCATACATGTACTAGAAAAATAGTGCATATTTAAAAAGTTATAGTTATATTTTTTTTTTTTTTTTTTGAGACGGAGTTTTGCTCTTGTTACCCAGGCTGGAGTGCAATGGCGCGATCTCGGCTCACCGCAACCTCCGCCTCCTGGGTTCAGGCAATTCTCCTGCCTCAGCCTCCTGAGTAGCTGGGACTACAGGCACGCGCCACCATGCCCAGCTAATTTTTTGTATTTTTAGTAGAGACGGGGTTTCACCATGTTGACCAGGATGGTCTCGATCTCTTGACCTCGTGATCCACCCGCCTCGGCCTCCCAAAGTGCCGGGATTACAGGCTTGAGCCACCGCGCCCGGCCGAGTTATAGTTATCTTAATCAACAACTCATTAAAGTCTTAAAATGACACTATATGTTTGATACTATTATCTCCATTTGACAGATTGAGCAACTGAGGCGCCAAGAGTTTAAGCTACTTTTCATAAGTCACAAAAAAGTCTCTTTTTATCAAAATATAGGAGATAGTATATATGTGCAATATATAAAAGGCATTGCAGTAAATTTAGTTGAAGAAATTGATGGACATGGAACTTTCTTATATGCCTGAAATCTCCATTCTCATTGCAGAAAAAAAAAAAAAAAAGCATCTTTTAAAATTCGTGTAGTACTGTTCTGCAGACATTCCAAAATACAGAGGAAATTTTCAAAGTCTGAGACAATAAAGCAATAAAGCATATTAACTTTTGCAGCATTTTTTTTTTTTTTTTTTGAGACGGAGTTTCGCTCTTGTTACCCAGGCTGGAGTGCAATGGCGCGATCTCGGCTCACGGCAACCTCCGCCTCCTGGGTTCAGGCAATTCTCCTGCCTCAGCCTCCTGAGTAGCTGGGATTACAGGTACGAGCCACTATGCCCAGCTGATTTTTTGTATTTTTAGTAGAGACGGGGTTTCACCGTGTTGACCAGGATGGTCTCGATCTCTTGACCTCGTGATCCACCCGCCTCGGCCTCCCAAAGTGCTGGGATTACAGGCTTGAGCCACCGCGCCCTGCTTTTTGCAGCATTTAATTACTGGAATAATCACTGTAATTATTTGAGTTGGCTAAATAAATGCTACGTATCCAAATAAGTATATAAGGTACATACATAGAGTCACATTAAATATTTCATAAAGTGAAGGTTGCGCAATAGTTCATTTTCAGAAAAATAATGCTGATTAAGGGACACGTGAATAACAGAATAAGAATAATTAGGAAAATATTTTAATTCTATGAAGAATTATTTTGAAAAGACAAAATATGATATCCAGTAAATTTGGAATGGTTTGCTATTAAGTTGGTGCAAAAATAATCGTATTTGTTTGCCATTACTTTCAGTGGCAAAATTGCAATTACTTTTGCACCAACCTAATATATTCTAGAGAAAACACATCAATTGTATTCTCTTAAAAATACTACTACTTTTACCAAAGTTCAAGATTTGAAATTCAGTTTGTTTTTATTACAAATAGTGAATGAGGCATTTTTATGGCTTTAAAGATAAATCTCTTGGTTGGATAATCCCAGAATAGTCATTATTCTATATCATCACTATTTTTAGCCTTGCTAAATCAAACATTTCTTTGAAAATCTGATAAGATCTATGCATTATCTCTCCCAGGAAAGAAATGTATAGGTGGAAATACATAATATTTTATGCACAATTTCAGGGCATTCACACACTCCATTACTCTCATTATGAAACTAAGACCATATTGAAAACCACTAGTTTAGCCGGGCGCGGTGGCTCAAGCCTGTAATCCCAGCACTTTGGGAGGCCGAGGCGGGTGGATCACGAGGTCAAGAGATCGAGACCATCCTGGTCAAGACGGTGAAACCCCGTCTCTACTAAAAATACAAAAAATTAGCTGGGCATGGTGGCGCCTGCCTGTAATCCCAGCTACTCAGGAGGCTGAGGCAGGAGAATTGCCTGAACCCAGGAGGCGGAGGTTGCGGTGAGCTGAGATCACGCCATTGCACTCCAGCCTGGGTAACAAGAGTGAAACTCCGTCTCAAAAAAAAAAAAAAAACAAACAAAAAAAAAACCTCTAGTTTAGTATAAGAGTTAACAGGAAGAAAGGGGAAGCAAAAATGAAGCCCATCCTCAATGAGATGGGTGTTTTGTTTTATTTAAACATGAGGCCAAAACTTTTGCAAACCAATAGGAAATCTCTATCATGCAATATTTATTTTTCCTATCAGATTCCACACAAATAACTGTAACTAATTTACTTCTCATTACCCAGGGAGCAGGTGATGCTCTTGTTACACAGTGATAAATGTTTAACTGGAAATGAACCATGTTGTTTTAATAATTTGTTGGGGAAAATGTCCACCATGTCCATCTATGCACATTCTCAACTGGGTATACAAAATTGCAAAGCTTTCATCACTCTCTACTTGGATCATTTCTTGGGGCTGCATTTGCACAAAGAAACTCTAAGTATGAGGAATCATCTCCTTCCAAACAAAGAGCAGGCTCGCTTCTGCTTTCTATAAAAGTGTTGACATTTCAAAGTTTAACATTACTCTCCTGGAAAAAAAAAAAATCCACTGCATATATAGGCATCTACCACGGGCCCTTTGGGTTGCCACAGTGGAACATGGGTGGCATGGAGATCCTATATGAATCAATATGAAGCTCTGATGATTCATTTTTCTGTGAGTAATAAAGTCCTTTGTCTCTGACACAGCTCTTCTCTCACCCTGTTAGCTTATAAGTAGTGTAAAATCTCAGCCTCTGTCTGCTGTTGTTGACACAAACTACCACAAAACATGGTGGCTAAAATAATAACCCTTTCTTAGAGGTAATGGTTTTGCATGTGTGTGTGTGTGTGTGTGTGTGTGTGTGTGTGTATGCTTCCCCATTAGGAATTCTAAAAGTGCTTAACTGAGTGAATTATCTGCTACTCATGGTGTCATTTGGGGCCATTCAGTGGCATTCTGCCGATGGCTGAGCAAGTCTGGAGGATCCAATACAGCTTCGTTCACTGGCCTGATGCCTAGGCAGTGACATCTAGGAGACTGCACTCTGGTACGAATCTTGCTTCTCTGGTTCAAATGCAACTTCACATGACATTTACAGCAGTGCAATCATAACAAACAGATTTCTTACATAAATAGAAAAGCAGGACTTCAACAGTAGGTGTTCCTAGGAACGCCCTCAATAAGATGATGTAAAAGAAAGCGCTAGATTCTTTTTTCCCAAAGGACACAATGATTCAACAGTAATACACAGATCAATTCTCTTTGTGGGAAATGCAGAAGCTAGTTGAGAGGCTCATGCACTGTGAGTGCAAACCACCCACATTGAAACCAATAGGAAAACTGGATAAATCCTCACACCATAATCCTCAACCCTGGCACCAGAGACCATACAATTGGGAGGAAATCCTCAGCTTCTAGCTTCTTATTAAGGAGAAAAATACTTGGATTAGGGATGTCAGTTAGCAAGATGACAGAAAAGGAAGTCTCAAGATCCACTCCTCCTCACAGAAAGTTCAATTAACAACTACCCAAAGACTAGAGCATCCTTTTTAAAACTCAATACATAAAAGCAAGCCTGAGAAACTTGTGTAGTCCACAGAACTGAATAAAAGCCAAATGCAAAAGATAGAAAGAATGATCTTACTTTGACCTCGATGTTTCCCGACCCCCAAGTCAGTACAGTGTTGAACAGAGAGGATTTCCCTGGGCCCACAGTTTATACAGGGGAAAACAGAATGGGAGGCAGTCATTCTGGCATCCCTAGCACTTTGATGTGCTTCACAGGAAGCTGACTTGCCTCACATCACTGAAAACACTAGGGTAAACAGCACACCTAAACCACCTAAGATCAGGTAGAAACAAAGAAAAAGCCAGAGATCGTGACCAGCACACAAATCTTGGTAGTACCTTTGTGTTCCTGCCAACTGTGGCAGCAGATCAGAGACATTAGCCAACCTCATAGCCCACCTGCAAAGCTGAGCTGGTTTGGTTGCCTTCAGAAGCACAGTGGGAAATTTAACCTAGTTTGAGTACCTAGATGACTAGTCTCCACACCCAGCCTCAGAGCCTACCCTCATGACCCCACCCAGGAAAAGAGACTCCCACCTCTGTGCACTTTGGAGAATTTAAAGGACTAGGCTAGCTTGACCTGCAAAGTCAAGCAGCAGCTCCACTCAGCCAACCAGCCCAGCCAATGACCTTTCCCAGGAAGGAAGACTCCTATTTCTGCACATTTTGGAGAAAGAAAAAGGTTAGATCAACTTGACTTGGAAAGTCAAGCAGCAGATTCATTTAGCCAAAAAGTTCAGTCAACAACTCTGTCCAGGCAGGGAGACTTCCACCTCCATGCATTCTGAAGAGGCAAAGGGGCTGGACCAGCTTGACCTGGAGGTCAAACAGCCACTCGCTTCAGCGAGAAACCCACCCCATGATGCCACACTGACAAGAAGCCAATTTTCAATCATGCAGTAGTTCTAAGGAGCATAGCCCTTCGTTTCACATATCTCCAACACCATCTCTACTTAATCTTGGAGCCTAGCCTGCAGTCCTGCCCAACTATGGATTCCAAATAGTGGAATTGCCTAGACAGGAAATACATCTTATGATCAGCCTGACTAGAAGACATTGTTGTACCCAGCTAGTATCTCCACCTGATAAGAGAGCCCAGCCAGTGGTCCTACCAGACAGTGCAGACCATTCAGCAGCCCCACTTGACATCAGAGCAAAGCCCAGCCAACTGCATAGAAAAAACCAGGTTGTTCTTCCAGAATCACAGGCTAGTGAAGGCCTATCTCTGCCGAAGACTACCTATAAGGGCCAGGAGAGGGGGCTGACTCCTCAAATACACAAACAACAATGCAAGGACACTGAGATTATGAAGAATCAAGGACTCATGACACCTCCAAAAAATACAAATAAATCTCTAATCATGGACTCCATGAAAATGGAGATCTATAACATGGTAAAATATTCAGATTAATACTCATAAAGAAATTCAGTGAACTGGCCGGGCGCGGTGGCTCAAGCCTGTAATCCCAGCACTTTGGGAGGCCAAGGCGGGTGGATCACGAGGTCAAGAGATCAAGACCATCCTGGTCAACATGGTGAAACCCCGTCTCTACTAAAAATACAAAAAATTCGCTGGGCATGGTGACACGTGCCTGTAATCCTAGCTACTCAGGAGGCTGAGGCAGGAGAATTGCCTGAACCCAGGAGGCGGAGCTGCAGTGAGCCGAGATTGCGCCATTGCACTCCAGCCTGGGTAACAAGAGTGAAACTCCGTCCCAAAGAAAAAGAAAAAAATAAATAAATAAATAAATTCAGTGAACTACAAAAATATACAGATAAAAATTTATTGAAATTTGGAAAACAGTACATGAAGTTTGACAAAGAAGTAGAAATACAGCACCAGACAAAAATCCAAGAGATAATTTATAAAATGAATGAACTAAAAAAGTTATGGAGAAAGCCTAAACAGGTTGCCACCAAGAGAAAAGAAAGGGGACAAGAAAACACATTTCTTTTTTGAGACGGAGTTTCACTCTCGTTGCCCAGGCTGAAGTGCCATGGCGTGATCTCCGCTCACTGTAGCCTCTGCCCAGGTTCAAGCAATTCTCCTGCCTCAGACTCCCTAGTAGATGGGATTACAGGCACCTGCCACCACGACCAGCTAATTTTTTATAATTTAGTAGAGATAGTGTTTCACTATGTTGGCCAGGCTGGTCTCGAACTCATGACCTCAGATGATCCACCCGCCTCAGCCTCCCAAAGTGCTGAGATTACAGGCGTGAGCCACCGCACCTGGCCAGAAAACACATTTTAAAAAATAAAAGCTGAAAAATCCCAGACTTTCATCTCTGCCAGCTTCAATTACTTATGTCAGTCAATGAAAGGGAAATTAGGCCCTAAATCTTAATGGTACGAGTGCTATAAGTTTCCAATTATTTCCCAACTCTGTTGAGGCTTAGATAAAGATATCCTAAAACATGGCATTTTAATATGCAGAACTAAGGAGGAAGCCTTAAGGTATCTCTGACCACTCACCCCTAAAGCAGGTTTCTCAGCCTTCCGTCTCTCCTGTTTCTCAGCTTTCTGTCTCTCCCAAAGCACAGACTGAAGATTTTACTCTGATATTCCCTTATCTGTCTTAAGACTGGACCCTTCAAAAAAACACAATTGCCTTCCTTTCTCTTTTATCTCATTATCTCTCTTAGAAAGGAAGACTGAGGAATGCAACCACACAAGGACTGACTTTCTCCCGCAAGATAATGCGTGCCTCTCTGGCTGATTCAAATTCCAAATAGAAGCATTTACAAGTAAATTTCTGTATCCTGGCTCTATTCATTCTCCTTAATAACTATTTACTACTCCTCAAAAGAATTCCCTACATTCCCCAGTTCCCCTCTTTTCTGTGAAAAAGGTATGCAAGCAACTGTATCACACTGGGTTATCAGGTAATAATTCTCTTGCAATTTCCCCATGCTATGCATGTTAATTTTGTACGCCTTTTTTTCCCTATTAATCTGTTTATTATCAGTTCATTTACAGCTACCCTTCAAAAGGCAGAGAAGTTTTTCCTTGGACCCTATAATTGCCACAGTATGTACCAGTAAGAATTATGTGTTTTGTTTTGTTTTGTTTCTGAGACTATCACTTCAGTTTCCAAATCTATCTGAGTTTATTATTATACAAATATTTGGCTATAGTCTTTGATACCTGAGACTATAAATATATCTTATTTATCTACCCTGGTGAAATAAATTTGATGCTTTTAAATTCCTTTATGCATTTAACTGGGGGCTTGCGATCGTTTAATATTTAGTACCATCGTTCTCTTTAATATGAGTTATCTTGTCTTTATTAATTTTAGTCAGAAGAAGACATACTCTATTTGTACTGTTAATTGAGAAGAAATAATATATTGTTAATTCAATTTAGCATTTCATTTTGTTTGAAGAACTTTAGCTATCAAGTAAGCTTAGTGAAATCTCCTTAATATGCAAAATAAGCACGTAAGCATGGTGGATAAGGGTTGGTAGTTGAAATGGGATCTTTGCGGATTTGTTTTTCTGTTTTCTGGAAATTACATTTTTCCACATTTAGGCCATCGATATTTTTGAAAATAATGCAGTAAATTATATATTATTTCAAGAACAATTGTAGAGCTAATGCACGTGTTATACTTGGGTTGTTTTTGATTCAATGATGATTGTTTTGCTAGATATATGGCTTACCTTTTTCTGGCTCTCAATTGTATCACTCTGAGTTAATGGTAACAGTTTAAAAATGTCTAAATCCTTTGTTTTAAAATGTCCAAAGGTGTAAACTGTTTTGAAATGATTTAAAATGCATTACTAGAGATCTAATCAGGAAAGACTATCAGTTTGTGCAATAAAATCAACCTGAAAACATTCCAAGATCTAGGACATAGCAACTAATAAAAACGTAAAACAACTCAAAGAAATTTTAAAATACTTGTGATATTGTGACTTATTATAAGAAATATAAATTTGGTCTTTGTCCCCAGTTCCTGACTCACAGTTCTGAAAGCCCTTGGATTCTCTGAAGTGATAAGTGTCTTTTTCTATGCTAATAAGATGACTGATGGCTGGGGCCTCTTGAGCAGCCTCAGGATGAAGGCCATCTTCCAGGAGAACCAACCACGTGATGAGAGGATTGAGATTGTCAGCACCATCCCCCAAACTCCAGAAGGGGACAACATCTGAAGGTTGAGTTAATCACTAATGGCCAATAATTTAATTAATAATGCCTATGTAACCAAGCCTACCAAAAATATCCCAAATGATGTGGTTCGGAGAGCTTGCGAGTTGCTGAACATTGGAGGTACTAGGAAGGTGGTGCACCTAAATAGGGCATGGAAGTTCCACGCTTCCTCTTAACTTGCCCTGTGTATCTCTTTTGTCTGAATATTCTTGAGTTATGCTCTTTTAAAATAAATGAGTAGGCCAAGCATGGTGGCTCCTGTCTGTAGTCCCAGCACTTTGGGGGGCCAACGCGGGTGGATCACCTGAGCTCAGGAATTTGAGACCAGCCTGGCCAACATGGTGAAACCCTGCTTCTAGTCAAAATACAAAAATTCGCTAGGCTTGGTGGTGGGTGCCTGTAATTCCACCTACTTGGGAGGCTGAGGCAGGAGAATCACTTGAACCCAGAAGACAGAGGTTGCAGTGAGCGGAGATCGCACCATTGCACTCCAGCCTGAATGACAAGAGCGAAACTCTGTCTCAAAAAAATAAATGAAATAAAATAAAAGAGTAATAAGAAGTAAAGCAGTTTCCTGAGTTTTGTGAGCTGCACTAGCAAATGATTGAACCTGAGGAGGGGGTGGTGGGAACCTGCCAGTCAGAAGTACTGGAGGCCTAAACTTACGATCAGCATGTGAAATAATGGGCACTCTTGAGGAACTATATTAGCTGGGAGTGGTGGCACTCACCTCTAGACCCAGCTACTTGGGAGGCTGAGGTAGGAGGATCATTTGAACCCGGAGGCATAGGTTGCAGTGAGTGGAGATCATGCCACTGAACTCCAGCCTGGGCAACAGAGTGAGACTCTGTCTCAAAAAATAATAATGATAGGGACGGAAGGCAGGGAAATTCTGGACAGAAGAAGGCAGGTCCCCGGCGAGGACCCCACCCTCAGGCCGAAAAGCCTACTACCTCTACATCTCTTTAAAAGAAAAAAAAGAGGTGAGGGGGCCTGGGCACAGTGGCTTATGGCTATAATCCTGGCACTTTGGGAGGCCAAGGCAGGTGAATCACTTGAGCCCAGGGGTCAGAGACCAGTCTGGGAAACATGGCAAAACCCCATGTCTACAAAAAATACAAATAGTTCCTATGCATGGTGGCACCCATCTGTTGTCCCAGCTACTTGGGAGGCTGAGGTGGGAGGAATCATTTGAACCTGGGAGGCAGAGGTTGCAGCTCTCCCACCAGGACTCCTGGGCACCAGAGCAAGATTCTGTCTCAAAATAATAATAATAATAATAATAATAATGTCTGTAATACTAAGAAAAGGCAGCAATATTTAGAAGCCCAATACTAAAAATGTTCTAAATTTTTTTTTCAAATTATTTTAGCTCTATGATGCAACAAAACAAATATGGAAAAGACTGTAAAACTCTAAAATCAGTCTGTTTGTATCAGTGGTTCTCAACCATAACATTCATGCTTAAGGCACAGTGTTTGCAGAATACCCAGAATTATTTACGCACATTTTATGGCACCATGAATATAATTTCACCCATTTCTTTCTTGCTCAAGGAGGTGTATCAAAATGAAAGTCAATGTTAATACAGTAATAATGTAAATTTTCTTTTATTGAGAGGAAGTAACTACAAAAAGGTCTTTAGTACTTTAATTTTCACTAATAAAAAACACTGATTTTCCTGCCTGGAATATTTTTTCCTGACATTCTTTGTCTTACTAAGTTCTGGTGCCTCAGTTTCCTCATCTATGAAGTCTGAATTGTCATAATACCTACTCATGGAGTTGATAGTGAGGATCGGTTAGCTATGTTAAATGCTGCAGAGAGGACCCAGCATTTAGCATGTACCATAGAAATGTTAGTCATCATTGAAGCCCTATGTCCAAACATGCCTGAAATAAGATCCACCCCTTGATTTGTTTTTCAGTTCTAAGAACAATAAATTCTCTTTTGTATTAGCCAGAAAAAAAAAAATCATTCTATTATTCTGTCATTGCACTAGGTACCTTGCCTTCATAAGACAATATTTAATCAGGTGTATTTTCCTTTTTTACTGTTGTTTTCTCCTACCTCTAGAATAGAAACTCATTGAAAGCAAAGACTTTGTCTTGTTCACTGCTATATACTCCAGTTCTTTGAACAATGCCTACCTAGCATATAATAGGCTCCCAATAAATGATTTTTGAAGAAATGAATGCATGATGGTTTCACAAATACTTATATTTATTACTATTATTATCATCATTACTTGAGACAGAGTCTCACTCTGTCACCAGTCTGGAGTGCAGTGGCATGATCTTGGCAACCTCCGTTTCTCAGGTTCAAATGACTCTAGTGCTTCGGCCTCCCGAGTAGCTGAGACTTCAGGCATGCACCACCATGCCTGGCTAATTTTTTAAATTTTTAGTGGAGATGGAGTTTTTCCATGTTGGCCAGGCTGGTCTCGGACTCCTGGCCTCAAGTGATCCATCCACCTCAGTCTCCCAAAGTGATTACAGGCATGAGCCACAGTGCCCAGCCCACAAATAATTTTAATTCACAAATGGAATTGATGAAAAAAAAAAGGAAAAAATGTTTACAACCATTTAAAAACGTTGCAGTTGGCAACCAATATTACTTGACTAGAACCTTTCCAAGGATTAAACCATGACATACATATAGATTAAACTAGAAGAGACTGAGATGGATAAAGATACAGATTGCACTAAAAGGGACTCTAATTTTGTTATGAGTTTGAGACACAGAATGAATATTATCTTCTGTGTTTTTGCTACAGTAGGTAGTCAGCCAGGCATGACCAGGGCAGGATAGTGCTCCACCAAGCTACTCATCAGGAATGTCAGGTGACCATAAGGTGATGGTTTGGGAGCCATCACACTGCCTCTCTAAAAATGATAATTGGCGGCCGGGCGCGGTGGCTCAAGCCTGTAATCCCAGCACTTTGGGAGGCCGAGGCGGGTGGATCACGAGGTCAAGAGATCGAGACCATCCTGGTCAACATGGTGAAACCCCGTCTCTACTAAAAATACAAAAAATTCGCTGGGCATGGTGGCGTGTGCCTGTAATCCCAGCTACTCAGGAGGCTGAGGCAGGAGAATTGCCTGAACCCAGGAGACGGAGGTTGTGGTGAGCCGAGATCGCGCCATTGCACTCCAGCCTGGGTAACAAGAGCGAAACTCTGTCTCAAAAAAAAAAAAAAAAAATGATAATTGGCAACCAGTGTCAGGGAGAGGTAATTTCCTGATGGTCCACAGTTGTCAAACTAAAGTGATAATTGATCACAGGCACCAGGTGGAGGCAATTTCCCAAAAAGGTAAAAACACTTGAAATTTGTAATCAGCTTCCAATAAAATTTTGAGAATTGAGTGAGTGAGCCTAAGCATGTGCATTAAGAGACAAAATGGCAGAGCACGACCTTCCAGGGGCATTCCATTGGCAAAGGGAAGGGAGCCTCAGGTGGATATGCATACAACTTCTTCAACACAATGCACATGCTCACCTTCCACGTGTAAGGGGGGCACTGTGCATGTGAGCAGCTCACCGTCAAAGAGGAATGAAGGGAAAGGGGCTCAAGATGCTGGAAGTGGGCCAGCATATAAAGTCTTAGATCAACTTAGAATCAAGGTTAAATGGGGCACTTGTCCTTCAAGTCGCCCTCTTGGGTCCCTTCCAAGGGTACTTTATTTTATTTCCTGCCCTAAAGCTTTTTATTAAACTTCCACTCCTATCTCAAACTTGCCTCGGTCTCTTTTGCCTTATACCCCTCAATGGAATTCTTTTTCTGAAGAGGTAAGAACTGAGGTTGCTGCAGACCTGTATGGATTTGCCACCCCCTGACATTCTAAATGCACACAACTGAAGAGGTCAACTCTCAAATTCATTATTTTACTCATTCAGTCAACATTTATTAAGTACATGTGTGAGTATGTGTAGGTGCATGTATCAGGCATGGTGCTCTGCACTAGAACTGTGTTTTAGCTATGGTAGGCCAGAATTATCCAGAGCAAGACCCCATCTTATTTGAAATGGATATAAAGCTGAAAGAAAGGCCGGGCGCGGTGGCTCAAGCCTGTAATCCCAGCACTTTGGGAGGCCGAGGCGGGTGGATCACGAGGTCAAGAGATCGAGACCATCCTGGTCAACATGGTGAAACCCCGTCTCTACTAAAAATACAAAA
>NW_022437013.1:1565237-1568169 GCF_009761245.1 Sapajus apella | reverse complement strand
CAGCACTTTGGGAGGCCGAGGCGGGTGGATCACAAGGTCAAGAGATCAAGACCATCCTGGTCAACATGGTGAAACCTCGTCTCTACCAAAAGTACAAAAAATTAGCTGGGCATGGTGGCACGTGCCTGTAGTCCCAGCTACTCAGGAGGCTGAGGCAGGAGAATTGCCTGAACCCAGGAGGCGGAGGTTGCGGTGAGCCGAGATCGCGCGATTGCACTCCAGCCTGGGTAACAAGAGTGAAACTCCGTCTCAGAAAAAAAAAAAAAAAAAAAAAAAGCTGAAAGAAAAAAAGAATTGACATATTTGTCAAGCAGCACAAATGACTACCACAGTTCATCCTTCCAGTTCAAAATATTTGGCTCATTATCCTCTTGCTTGCAACTATACTCCCTCTCTCCTTGAGAAAAACAAACCACAAAAGGTGCATCTCTTTAGGAAATAAAGTAGTATGATAGTTAATAGCAGGTGTCGACTTAACTAGATTGAAGGATGCCTAGATGGCTGAAGAAGTATTGTTTCTGGGTATGCCTCTGAGTGTGTTGCCATAGGAGACTGATATTTGAGTCAGTGGACTGAGAGAGAAAACACACTATCAAAATCAGTGGTACCATCCAATTAGCTGCCAGTATGCTAAAACAAAGCAGGAGGAAGAAAACGTAAGCAGTTTGCTGACTCTCTGAGTTCTCTCTCTTCCCATGCAGAATGCTTTCTTTCTCTCAAGTCCTTGGACATCCAGACTTCAAGCTATTCTGCCTTTGGACTCTGGGATTTGCACCATCAGCCTCCTAGTGGCTCTTGGGCCTTCAGCCTCAGGCTCTGAGGGCTTCACTATTGGCTTCCCTGGCTTTGAGGCTTTTGGACTTGGACTGAGCCACACTACCAGCTTCTCTCTTTCCTCAGCTTGCAGACGGCCTATTGTGAGACTTCATCTTATAATCGTGTGAGCCAATTCTCCCTAATAAACTCCTTTTATATATACATAAATCCCATTGGCTCTGTCCCTCTGGAGAAGACTAATACACTTAGAATCTCTGAATTATTGCCTACATCAGATATTCTCCCACTGAATATGTCTATAACCCAGGTCATGGTATATCTTGGGGTTTGGGGGGCCCCTTTTATATGGGCATCTCTCCCACAGAATCATATGACTGTTTGAGAATCCTTATCAAATTTGCTGTACCTCATGGGTCTTACAGATGCTTAATAAAACATTGGGGGTAATTAACAACAACAACAACAAAAAATGAAAAGAAAAAAGGGAGTCAAAATGTTTGCCCCAGAAAGGTGACCGAAATTTTTGGATGGTTATTCACTATTTGCCCCAGATTGGAAAATTAAGGGAAAAAAAAATGAGAAGGCAAAGGTTATCATGAGAAATTTAATATTGCCTGGGGCAATGCTGAGGCAAATTAAGATAAAAGTTGGCAAAAGTGTCTGAATCCCTTAGCTCAACTCCTTGCTGGGAACCCAAACCCTTCACCAGAAGAGGTAATATGGTCTGTGGGTAGAAAAGAAAACTTCCTGGGACCTTCTAAGTTCAGAACATAAAAGACATGCAAGTTGACCAGTCATGGTGGCTCATGCCTGCAATCACAGCACTTTGGGAGACTGAGGCAAGCAGATCACCTGAGGTCAGGAGTTTGAGATGAGCCTGGCCATGACGAAACTCCATCTCTACTAAAAATACAAAATTAGTCGGATGCTGTGGCAGGCGCCTGTAATCCCAGCCACGCAGGAGGCAGAGGCAGGAGAATTGCTTAAGCCCAGGAGGCAAAGTTTGCAGTGAGCCAAGATCGCACCACTGCACTTCAGCCTGGGTGACAGAGTGAGACTCTGTCTCAAAAACAAAACAAAACAAAATGAATTATTAACGTTAATAGAATTACGAAATTTGAGATTTTTTTTTTTTTTTTTTTGAGACGGAGTTTCACTCATGTTGCCCAGGCTGGAGTGCAATGGCGCGAACTCGGCTCACTACAACCTCCGCCTCCTGGGTTCAGGCAATTCTCCTGCCTCAGCCTCCTGAGTAGCTGGGATTACAGGCACGCACCACCATGCCCAGCTCATTTTTTGTATTTTTAGTAGAGACGGGGTTTCACCATGTTGACCAGGATGGTCTCGATCTCTTGACCTCGTGATCCACCCGCCTCGGCCTCCCACAGTGCTGGGATTACAGGCTTGAGCCACCGCGCCCGGCCTGCAGGGTCATTTATTATGCTGGCGACCACAGAGGACTCACGTCTCCCCAACTTGTGGCGTCAAAAGGAGGGTGCCAAGACTTTTTATACCCGAAAAAACAACTTGGGAGTCGGGGTGAGGAGTGGGGATGGGGATGAAAAGGCTTTGGACATTCCAAGGACTAGGGGATTCTGTGATTCACCTCCTGGGCGGAGACGAGGGCGGGGGGTCTCCGGACATTCCAACGTCCAGGGGATTCTGTAATTCACCTCCTGGGTGGAGACGAGGGCGGGTCTCCGGACATTCCAAGGGCCAGGGGACTTTTGTCATTCTGTTTGTTACTTCAGTGGTTTACGGAAGTCAAGATAAGCATTTGTTTACACACAGATCTTAGTTATCCTGGGCTGCTTATTTTAGTTATTACTAAATAACTAAAGCAAAGGCTAGCAATTCTGGCACAATACCACATTTGAATGCAGTTTGAACATTCAGCTGTCTATGAGTGGTTGAAGTATGGCCACTGGGATTGGCCAACACTCAGCTATTGTTACAAGAGCATATACTACTAAATTAGGTTTTCAACTTTGTCTGACTATTAAGCTAGGTTACAATTCATCCACAAGGACTCAAATATAGAAGAATAGAGTCCTTCTCAGGCCGTATTTAGTTTGCTTTAACAAGGCAAACTATAAGAAGCCTAAAACTTAGGCCGGGCGCGGTGGCTCAAGCCTGTAATCCCAGCACTTTGGGA
>NW_022437013.1:1553023-1565227 GCF_009761245.1 Sapajus apella | reverse complement strand
ATTTTAACCGTGATTTTTGTTTTTCAGTGCAGAGTGAACCATGAATTGTTTCTTAGCTACAATAATCCCCTAAAGGGTACCAGATTATAATTTTTCTTCATGGTTTTACTTGGTGCCCTTATGGAATAGATTCCTTTTTCAGTTCTGACACACAGGTACTCTTTTGATTGTCAAACTATTAATGTTGTTTATTTCTCCTTGTTTCATTTCCAAGGAAACCAAATCATGGTATTCTGAAGACCAGAGATTGTAATCTCCCTCATCTGGTATCCCACTGGGCCCGATCTGTTATTCACTGCAAATGCCTTGCTGCTAAGACAATACAAGCACACTCCCTGTAGGCCCAGGAACTATCGCAGAAGTGGGTGTGTGAGATTGTAAGGGCTGGTTCTCAGGGATAGAATTAAGTCAAGGTCACACCCTCCAAATGAAGGATGGGTACAAAGATGCCTAAATGGCTGATAAAACGAGAGCCTTTACTTCCTGAGCTATTGTGTAGCACCTTTGCATCCACCCCATCTATAAAGAATTTTCTTCTCCTGTAGAATGAAAAGAAAATCATTATTGATAGGATAAACGTACCTCCTGACAAAGCCTCCTGGGTATGACTGCCAGTTATGAACTGTAGAGATAGATATTTCATTTTTTGTTTTATTTTATTAAATTTTTAAATTTATTTTTTTCTTTTTAGAGACAGGGTTTCTCCATATTGGTCAGGCTGTTCTCGAACTCCCGACCTCATGTGATCCATCCACCTCAGCCTCCCAAAGTGCTGGGATTACAGGCATAAGCCACCACGCCCGGCCTAGATATTTCTTTAAAAATTTTTTTTTCCAAATAATGCTTATGTTTTGTAGAGCTAATTGCTATAAGTCTGTAACTGAAACCAGGATTACAATAGCTCAACACAAAGAAGTTTAAAATAAGCCAGTTTTGGGTCAGGCACAGTGGCTCATGCCTATAATCCTAACACTTTGGGAGGTCAAGGTGGGTGAATCTCTTAAGGCCAGGAGTTTGAGACCAGCCTGGCCAACATGGTAAAATCCCGTTTCTACTAAAAATACGAAAATCAGCCAGATATGGTGGTACACGCCTGTAATCCCAGTTACCTGGGAGGCTGAGGCAGGAGAATCACTTGAAACCAGGAGGCAGAGGTTGCACTGAGCCGAGATCTCACCACTGCACTCCAGCCTGGGCAAAAGAGTGAGACTGTCTCAAAATAAATAAATAAATAAAATTTGTAACCTCCCCTTCTGCTTTTTGTTTGTTGGCTTTCTACTTTAAAAAAAAAACAATAATTTTAAGGGGTAATAAATGCCTGTTCACGTCCATTTCTATCTGGCCTAGAACAATTAAATTGGCTGTAAGTCTTGTTGACCCAAAGCCGCTCAGCCATAGGGAGTCCCGCCGAGGGACAGAATGGACCCAAGGCAGACAACCATGCCATCCCGGCAATGCTTATGGGACAAAAGTGAGGACGAAGCTCTGATGTTTTAATCTTGCCCAAATTCCTATCTAAGGGGTCTGGGGACTAATTCCCTACAAAACATAAATTCTCATCAGATGGGTTTTATTTGCCCCTATGTGTTGTGACTTACTTTCCAACCTGACTGTGGCATAACATTACGAGACAAGGAAGAAAATCAAAATATTCTACCCCAAAACATATTTCGTTGTCATATCTTGAAATGGCCCTGTAAAGCTGTTTTTTTGTTTGTTTGTTTGTTTGTTTTTTTGTGGGGGAAAATTTGCATCTGTAAAGAATCTCTATTAACATAGCTAGATCATTTTATTCCAGGCCCTCCCAATCCTAAAGAAATTAAAAGTCTAGCACCTTTTAAAGATCAGAATAGAAAACATTTGTCATCTACTGTCCCTAAGAGAAGCCACTATAAGGCTTCAAAAGAACTTTGGTCTCCACAGTTTTTTTTTTTTTTTTTTTTGAGACGGAATCTCCCTCTGTCACCCAGGCTGGAGTGCAGTGGCCCGATCTTGGCTCACCACAACCTCTGCTCCCAGGTTTAAGCTATTCTTCTGCCTCAGCCTCCCGAGTAGCTGGGATTACAAGCATCTGCCACCAAGCCCATCTAATTTTTTGTATTTTTAGTAGAGATGGGGTTTCATCATGTTGGCCAAGCTGGTCTTAAGCTCCTGACATCAGATGATCCACCCACCTTGGCCTCCCAAAGTGCTGGAGTTACTGACGGTAGGCACCACACCCAGCCTGTCTCCACAATCTTTTATCTTAACCTGCACATTTCCTTTCTATCAATCCCAGGTCTTTAGACAAACCCAACCAGTTGTCAACCAGAAAATATTTAAGTTTACCCATAGCCTGGAAGCTCCCACTTTGAGTTGTTCCACCTTTTGGACCAAACCAATTTATTTCTTAAGTGTATTTGATTGATGTCTCATGCTAAAACCAAGCTGCACCCCAACCACCTTGAGCACATGTTCTCAGGAACTCCTGAGGGCTGTGTCATGGGCCATGGTCACTCATATTTGGCTCAGAATAAATCCCTTCAAATGTTGTACAGAGTTTGACCCTTTTCATTGACAAAAGTACAATTTGGTGACCATCGATGTTGCCTCTGAAAAATCTTGGCCAGAAGGGAGAGAATGTAAACCAAAAATAAAATTTAAAGGTCCTCCAGCAACCCTACTGAATGAACTCCCTCCTTGGTCAGGGCACCCTAAAATTTAACCCGAAAGACTGGTTCAGGCTGTGATGGGAAGTGGGGGTTGGACATGCCCCATTATACCCCTCCAGCATTAACATCAACACAGACCTTAAGTCTGTTAATAAACATTTATAGTCTATTCTCTCTAAAGTCTGCTACTTGGAGGATTCATCTGCATGATTTTTTTCCCCTCAGCCCTCCCTCATCTGCATGATTAAACCTAGGTCTCCACAACCCCTATCGTAACCCTGACATTCCTTTCCATAGATAATAACTCTTTCGGGGCCGGGCGCGGTGGCTCACGCCTGTAATCCCAGCACTTTGGGAGGCCGAGGCGGGCGGATCACAAGGTCAAGAGATCGAGACCATTCTAGCCATGATGAAACCCTGTCTCTACTAAAAATACAAAAATTAGCCAGGTGTGGTGGCACGCACCTGTAGTCCCAGCTACTCGGGAGGCTGAGGCGGAAGAATCGCTTGAACCCAGGAGGCAGAGGTTGCAGTGAGCCGAGACTGCGCCACTGCACTCCAGCCTGGCGACAGAGCAAGACTCCGTCTCAAAAAAAAAAAATAAAATAAAAATAAAAAGATAATAACTCTTTCAACCAATTGCCAATCAAAGTGTGTATTTATTTATTTATTTATTTACCTTTGAGATCAAGTTTCATTCTTGTTGCCTAGGCTGGAGTGCAATGGCATGCAATCTTGGCTCACTGCAACCTCCACCTCCCAGTTTCACGCAATCCTCCTGCCTCAGCCTCCCAAGTAGCTGGGATTATAGGTATGTGCCACCATGCCTGGTTAATTTTGTATTTTCAGTAGAGATGGGGTTTCATCATGTTGGTCAGGCTGGTCTTGAACTCCTGACCTCAGGTGATCCACCTACCTCAACCTCCCAAATTGCTGAGATTACAGGTGTGAGCTACTGCATCAGGCCCAGAGTATCTTTAAATCTACCCTGTGACCTGGAAGTTCCCACAACCCAGCTTTGAATTGTCCCACCCTTCCAGATCAAACCAATGTAAATCTTACCTGTATGGATTGATATATTATGTCTACCTAAAATGTATAAAAGCAAGCTGTAATCCAACCACCTTGGGCCCATGTCATCAGAATTTCTTGAGGCAGTGTCACACGCATGTCCTTAATCTTGGTAAAATAAACTTTCTAACCTGATTGAGACTTGTCTCAGATTTCAAGCTCCTTGCCTCAAGAAATCCTCCCCATTCAGTCTATCAAAGTGTTGGGGTTACAGGCTTGAACTACTGTACCTGGCCACCTTAAGACAATTTAACCAGGAGGGAGTGTCTACTGAATAGTTATTTTTAAAAGGCTTTCTTAATATTATATTTTTTAAGTTGAAAAGTAGCTGCCTTTTATTTTTCAATCGCCAAAAAGATAGAAATTTCTTAACTCTCTATTTTTTTTTTTTTTTTTTTTTTGAGACAGAGTCTTGCTCTGTGGCCCAGGCTGGAGTGCAGTGGTGTGATCTCAGCTCACAGCAACCTCTGCCTCCCAGGCTCAAGCAATTCTCATGCCTCAGCTTCCCAAGTAGCTGGGATTACAGGTACGCACCACCATGCCTGGCTAATTTTTGTATTTTTAGTAGAGACAGGGTTTTGCCATGTTGGCCAAGCTGGTCATGAGTTCCTGGCCTCAAGTGATCTAACTGCCTCGGCCCCTCAGAGTGTTGGGATTACAGGTGTGAGCCACCATGCTCAGTCCCACAATCATTTTTTGAAAAAGTGATGTTTGAGCTGAAATCTGAAGACTGAATAAAAGTAGGTGACAAAATCAGATTTGTGTTTTGAAAAGTTTACTCTGCAGTTAGTGAGGAAAGTGGAAGAGTGGGAACAAGAATGGATATGAATAAGATTGTTAGGAGGCTATGGAAATCTTTTAGTTAGGAGGTAATGGTTGCTCAATTTAACATTGATCCTGGAGGTTGGGCAAAGTGTCGGGATTTGAGAATTATTTGTGACGTACACAATAGATGGGACTCAGTTATGGATTGTGTAAGGAAAGGGAGGTGACAAGAGGAACTTCTGAGTTTCTATATAACTGGATGAATGAATTATTATTATTTTAAATTGACAAATAATAATTACATATATTTATAATGTTCAATCTGATGTTTAGAAATATGTATACATTGTAGAATGGCTAAATGAAGATCATCAATGCTTGTATTACCTTATATACTTATTTTTTGTGGTAAGAACACTTAAAGTGTACTCTCTGAGAAAGTTTGAAGTATATAATAACATCGTTATTAACTGTAGTAACAAAGTTGTTACTGTAGTAACCAACCAACCAAGTTGTATACTTGATTACTATAGTTCGTAACAATGTATTACATACAGACCTCTTTTTTTTTTTTTTTTTTTTGAGACGGAGAATCGCTCTTGTTACCCAGGCTGGAGTGCAATGGCGCGATCTCCGCTCACCGCAACCTCCGCCTCCTGGGTTCAGGCAATTCTTTCCTGCCTCAGCCTTCTGCGTAGCTGGGATTACAGGCACGCGCCACCATGCCCAGCTGAATTTTTGTATTTTTAGTAGAGACGGGGTTTCACCATGCTGACCAGGATGGTCTCGATCTCTTGACCTCGTGATCCACCCGCCTCGGCCTCCCAAAGTGCTGGGATTACAGGCGTGAGCCACCGCGCCCGGCCCACATACAGACCTCTTGAACCTACTCCTGTCAAACAGAAATTTTGTATCATTTGACCAACATTTTCTCAATCCTCCCCCCACACATACACACAGCCCCTGACAACCATCATTCTACTCTGTTTCCATGAGTACAACTTTTCAGATTCCACATATAAGTAAGAACATGTGATATTTGTCTTTCCGTGCCTGAGTTATTTCACTAACCGTAATGTCCTCCAGTTACATCCATGTTGCCACAAATGACAGGATTTTATTCTTTATTATGGCCATGCCCACAGCCACATAGATAAGAAAGGCTACACAGCTGACTTGCCCAGACATGCCTGCAATGGAAAATTCTGTCCCCTGGCACCTGTGCAATAAGAGAAACAAAGCAATATGGAGTAACTCAAGCTAAGGGCCTACAAGCACATTAGGAGGATTGGGTGCAGCTACCACAAATTCGTGCCTTATGCAAATGAGACACCCAGCGCTTATCCGTTTCTTATAAAAGCCTTTGCATTTAACGTAAAAATGGGAACCCTTCTCCAGGACACCTGTCTGTGGCAGAGAGCTTTCCCTCTTTTACTTTTTTAAGTTCTGCTCTAATCTCACTCTTGCTGTGTCTTACATTCTTGATTTCATCTACTGTTAGACAAAGATCTCCAGGTAGTACCTAACAACAAGAGACTGCTACATTGTGGTGCATTAGTGAGACTACAACAAAATCAACTCACAAAAGGCAGATACATTGGAGAAAAGGCAAATTTATTTAACGTATATACATGGGAGCCTTCAGAATGAAGACCTAATCCCCCAAGGAGCTTATATACTGTTAAAAGAATAACTTTAGCTGAATTAAGTGTAAAGGAGTTTAATTGAGCAATGAATGATTTGAGTTTGAACACTCAGAAGTGTATGAGTGGTTGAAGTATGACTGCTGGGATCAGCCAAGACTCAGCTATTGCTACAGGTTTCTAAGTTAGGTTTTTAATCTTGTCTACCTATTAAGTTAGGTTATGGTTCATCCACCAGGACTCAAATATAGAAGTACAGAGTCCTTCTCAGGCCATATTTAGTTCACTTTTACAATACCATCCTGATGAAACAGGTTATGAAAGGGTGGAAAAGAGGAATTCTGTTGCGGAAATTACTAGGGAGAATGAACGGATCCAGGAATAGAGATTAAGTTGTAAATAATACTCTTTGACAGTGCAAGGGCCTGTTCAGGTGTGGTTACATTCTTGGTCTTACAGGGAGGGGAAGGAAAAAACAGTTTTTCTTCTTGGTGGGTCTGGATCTTAGGCAGATAAAGAAACCTCAACTTCTTTGAGAGAGGCTATGGGGGTGGTGCGGAAGGTCAGAGAGATCTTGAAAGTTTTTCAGTTCAGCATGTCAACTGAACTGAAATTCAGTTTTGGGATATCAGTTTTGGGATATCAGTTTCTGAGCCCCAACATTAACTTTTCTATTTCATGACAAGAATCCAGTCTTTATAGAGATTTCAAGAAACACTTCAACTTGCAAAAAGGAGGCATAGAAAGAATGTAGGACTGTTTATAATAATGAAAAATGGGCAAAAAAAAAAAAAGAAAAAAAAAAAAAGCCTAAAAGGAGAATAGCTAAATAAACTGTGGTTCATGTGATAGACTACTATGTAGCCATTAAAAAGAATGAAGCATGTCTATATGGCATGGAAGACTTTTCAAGCCACACTTTTTAATAAAAATAGCCAAAATAGGTAATCTATGTATGTTTTGACTACTTAGATGTGATAACAAGCATAGAAAAAGGCAAAGAAGAGAATGGGGACTTGAAATAGAGGTTACCTCAGGAAAGGAGAGTGAGATAGCATGGAGGGTGGGGCCCGGCTTAAGGGGTTTCAGCCTTTTCTTTCAAGTGATGATTATTTTTGGTTAATTCCCTGTGTAAGAGTTAAAGAGGAAACAAACACTAAACGCGGCTTGGTAGTCTGCTCCTGGCTGAATTCAGTCAGGAGCACTTTCTCTTACAGACTAAGAATATATATTGGTTTTAGGGTGACTGGGCTAATCACAAGCTTGGAATATTTATGTGTGTGGAGAAGTTTATGACAGGGTTGGAATCTCTCTGGGAGGGGGGGAGGTTATCTTGGGGGAGACATCTTTCCAGCCAGAGTGAGAGGGGCTAGCATGTCTCTGGTAGGGGAGGAGTTTGGAGTGTTGCTGGTTGGAGATGTTATTTGTGGTTTATGGTCATGCTGAGCTTAGCCATTAGGCTGATACCCTTTGGATTCAGGCAGTTTTTTTAATTAAGGTGAACTTTTAGAATGAGAGGCTTGTCCAAGATGGTGATGCTCCTGCTCTGTCATCCTGTTACTAAATACAGTTATGGAGAGGCCAGAGAAACACTCCATAGGGATGTTTTAGAGAGGAATCAGTGCCAAATGATTTTACAGTTCTTCCTTACCCCTAAGTTTCTGATTTGATAATTCAAATTCACAGCTAAGTATAACCTATGCAGATGAACGTTCATTTCTCAGATTGTGTCTTTGTAGGTTGGAGGGGGAGGGTGGGGATCTCTTCTCCTTTCTTCTCTTCAATATCCCTTTCCTCCAAGGCCATCCAGGAAGACTTACACAGCAGAAGAGACAGTTTAGGAACTAACACCTTTAAAGGTCTCTGAGATTTGAATAGATTGAAATTGCCTGAGGGAATGTGTTTTCTGAATCGTTTTTTGATAAGCCATTCAAAGAAAAGAGAAAGAGTCCTTCAAATGACCCTCTATACAAACTTTTCCCTTGATGAAACACCTATTTGCAGATATTATTCTTAACTTTTCAATGAAGGAATCAGGAACGAAGAAAAATCAGAAGCACAAAATAATAAAAAGATCAGAAAAAGAGATTATTATATGCAAAGGATCTGGAAGCTGCCCTGGGAACTGACCGGTAGTTGGTATGTCCCAGTGCCCCTGCAGAAATAAGGAGGTTTTTAAATCAACTAGATGGAGAATATGAACAAAGTGCAGCATTTATCTACACAAGACAATACTTACAAAAATATCTTTTAATTGTTATTTTATAGCTCCCCACTGCAGCTGCTCCCCATCCTTCCCTTCAATGACGACATTTACAGGCTTCAGGGGGACCAGGGAACAAATGTGGAGCCTGGCAGCCCGACTACGCTGCCAGCCAGGGAGAACAAGTCACAGATACAAATTATCACAACAATTAGCAACTGTACTTGGGGGATCTGGAAATTGAGGAGGCCCCAGCTCCTCATTGAACAGGGGCCTATTTGGCAGTGACCTTGCTCTGGAGATGATAATGTTCCTTCAGCCTGAGGGCATTAATGTTGATGAACTTGGTGGCATCAATTGGCTCCTAGTCACCCTGCACGTTCATGCTCATCAGCTCCTGGTTGAAGAGAGACAGTGGGGACTCCCACCGGAGGATGTACACCTGGCCCTTGAAGACAGACAGCTGCATTTTCCCTTTCACTCGCTCCTGGGACTTGGCGAAGCAGTGGTGGATAAATTAACACCTAGGGCGGTGCCAGAAACTGGAGTGCACCAGCTCAGCAAATTTCAATCCCAGTTTTTGTTTGATTTTGCACACTTCCCGGTCCATGGTGAAGGCCCTGATGTCTAAATGAGTGTGGTTAAAGATGGTGCCTGCTGGGATCTGGTAGATAACTCGGGACTTCATTCCAATGAAGCAGTTCTCCACGATGTTAATACGGCCCATACCGTGCTTGCCCACGACTTCGTTCAGGTACATAAAGAGCTCCAAGCAGGTCTGGCGGGTGATGCCATCCTTGACGTTGGTCACCTTCACGGGGACCCCTTTTTTGAACTCGATCTCGAGAATGTCAGGAGTGTTGGGGGCTTTGGCCGCCTCCTGGGTCTTCATGTAGAGAACTGGAGGCGCTTGGTTCTTGGGGTTCTCCAAGATCGCAGCCTCGTAGCTTATGTGCATGAGGTTCTTGTCCATGCTCCTCCACAGGTTCTTGGGAGTGACCAAGATGGGAATCCAGAGTTGCTTTGCATATTCCATCAGATCGTTTCGGACCTTGACCAGGTTGTAGAACTCAGGCATCCTCCAGGAATCAGTGGCCTTTATCTGGGGGGCCAGCCAGTAGCAGTTGAGCTCACACTGGACCTGATTGATCCCCTTTCCCGTGGTGCCGTGGGACACATACTTGGTCCCCTCCCGCTGGGCGATTTCCACTTGTTTTCAGGGAATGCAGGGCCTGGTGAGAGGGGTGTCCAGGAGGTAGCAGTCCTCATACAGTGCACTAGACTGGATGGCTGGCCAGATGAACTTCTCCACAACCCCGCCTGCTGACATCCTCAATGAACGCCTTTTTCACCCAAAGCTTCAGTGCCTTCTTCCTGGTTTCCTCAAAGTCTTCCTTCTGGCCAATGCTGACCAGGTAGGCAATGACATCATTGTCTTGTTTCTTCAGCCACCTGAGGATGCAGGAGGTGTCTAGGCCACCACTGTAGGCCAGAACCACAGAGCCTTTGCTGGACATAGCGTCTGAGATTGGAGGCGTGAGTTCCCGGCGTCTGGAATCTGTCTTCGTGGTGCAGTGAACCACTCGGATCTAGACAGTGGTAGCAGGCGACAGAGCAGGCGACAATACTTTTCATAGTCATGTTTTATTGCATGAATTTTTTTTTTTTTCTTTTGAGACAGCGTCTCACTCTGTTGCCTAGACTCTAGAGCAGTGACGCCATCTTGGCTCACTGCAACCTCTGCCTCTCTAGTTCAAGCAATTCTCCTGCCTCAGCCTCCCGAGTAGCTGGGACTACAGGCACACCCACCACGCCCAGCTAATTTTTGTATTTTTAGCCATAACAAGGTTTAGCCATGTTGCTCTGGCTGGTCTTGAACTCCTGGCCTTAAGTAATCTGCCCGCCCACATCAGCCTTCCAAAGTGCCGCGATTACAGGCATGAGATACTGTGGCTGGCACATGAAATGGCTTTTTAACTGTAAAACAAACTAGGAAACGAACAAAATTGGGGTTATTTTAGTCTTCACGTGATATTTCTCTCCTGCGAAAAGAAAAAGATGTAAGTGTGTTGGCCGGGCGCGGTGGCTCACGACTGTAATCCCAGCACTTTGGGAGGCCGAGGCGGGTGGATCATGAGGTCAAGAGATCGAGACCATCCTGGTCAACATGGTGAAACCCCCATCTCTACTAAAAATACAAAAAATTAGCTGGGCATGGTGGCGCGTGCCTGTAATCCCAGCTACTCAGGAGGCTGAGGTTGCGGTGAGCCGAGATCGCGCCATTGCACTCCAGCCTGGGTAACAAGAGCGAAACTCCGTCTCAAAAAAAAAAAAAAAAAAGATGTAAGTGTGTTGAAAATCTGCTGATTCGTTTGCTGCAACGCAGTTTTGAAATCTCATTGCCAATTTAAGTGGGATAGCAGGGGGAAATATTTTATAGATTCAAAGACAGCTTTTGTCACTTTTTCAGCCTCTCCTTTTCCAAAGGCCAGATGTTGGGATACGTTGTGTTTATGTTATACAACGATTTTTAATTCTCAAACTCTAAAACCTTCTCCAAGTGAAGCAGGTTTCAGGGGCTGAGAAACAAAAAAGTGAGCTGAACAAAGGAAGCAAGTCTGACCACCAAGGGGAAAAGAGTTGGTAATAGCAGGCTGCAACATTTCAGGTCTTTTCAGTAGTGCCCAGTGCCCCTCGGGAAACAGAATATAACCGGAAATTACCAATTAAAGCATAAAGCCAGATTTGCAGATTTTCCAAACAGGTGATTTCTCTGGCATGCTTTTCGGCTGTACAGAATCAGACTTGAGTCCCTGAATTGGATAGCATATGAGGAAAATATAATTTGCAAGCTCAAGTTAAATTTGTTTTCTATTCAAAATTTTACAGGACCTGGAACTGATTAGTCCTTTTTTATGGAAAGCAGAAATGAGAAAAGGTAATGATCGTTAGTGAAATGTGATACACATTGGTATTCTGTAACCAGCCGAATTACAGGTGATTAATCATTAAGGCAATTACTTATTCTTTACTATTTTTAGGAATCTCAGCTATTTCCAGGAATCTCAGCTATTTCCATTATAAATGCACAATAATGAAAGCACCTATTTAGAAGCAGCTGATTGTTGAATGGGTTATAAGCTAAATTAAATACTAATCAGCTAATACTTTGTCATTTTTACATAAAAATGCATTGGCTTTTAATATATATAATCTGCTAAATGAGCGAAAGCTATGGTTATCTGTAAGTAAATAACTTGTTTTTGTTCAAAATTTAAACTCATAACATTTGGTTTTTTTTTTTCTTGTATTCTGACACGAACCGGATGCTGAATTAAATTTTTTTTTTCTTTAAAGTTTTAAAAAGAAGGAGAATTTACTTAAAATGTATAAAAGAGCAGAATATGTGGTAATCATAGCAGTGACTCAAAACTAAGAAAGAAAAAAATTTGTTATTGCTACACATCAAGTAACAAAATTGGATGAAGAATTTTGATGTTGCCCAGAAGTTAAACATTAAAATCTTTTTTTTTTTTTTTTTGAGACGGAGTCTCACTCTTGTTACCCAGGCTGGAGTGCAATGGCGCGATCTCGGCTCATCGCAACCTCCGTCTCCTGGGTTCAGGCAATTCTCCTGCCTCAGCCTCCTGAGTAGCTGGGATTACAGGCACACACCACCATGCCCAGCTGAATTTTTGTATTTTTAGTAGAGACGGGGTTTCACCATGTTGACCAGGATGGTCTCGATCTCTTGACCTTGTGATCCACCCGCCTCGGCCTCCCAAAGTGCTGGGATTACAGGCTTGAGCCACCGCGCCCGGCCTCAATTCTTTTTTTTTTTTGAGACGGAGTTTCGCTCTTGTTACCCAGG
>NW_022437013.1:1547754-1552923 GCF_009761245.1 Sapajus apella | reverse complement strand
GCTGGGACTACAGGCACGCGCCACCATGCCCAGCTAATTTTTTGTATTTTTAGTAGAGATGGGGTTTCACCATGTTGACCAGGATGGTCTCGATCTCTTGACCTCGTGATCCACCTGCCTCGGCCTCCCAAAGTGCTGGGATTACAGGCTTGAGCCACCGCGCCCGGCCTAAAATCTTTAATTCTTAAAATATTTTTATAGGTACTATTGGAAATGTTACTAGTAAAGGTAAGTGTTTTATAGTTCCACAATATGAAGATATGCTAAATTAAGTTCCATAATAAGATGATACACTATATAAGTGATAAATGAAGATTCATAATATCTATATCTTTCACGTATTAATGTGAAAGGTAAATAATCATATATTATTTTAATACATATTTTTCTTTCACTTGTTTCTTCCATGTTTTCTTTGAAATCGTCGAAAAATATATATGGGGGCCATCTAGTGGCCAGTGCAATACTTTTTGTTTGAGTTTGAAATGAATTATTAGTTTTCCTGAATTGTATTCTACCTCTTCTGCCATCAAAACAAGGAGAGACAAACATGTCTTCTATGATGATAGGAATCCCTTAGTAGGTGTTTTCTACATTGAACTGTTCGAATGTCATACTTATAAATTTGTTAACCTGTGATGGAAGCTGGGAGGCACGGGAAACATGAATAATGACAAAAGCTTTAAATGTCAAGAGAGGTTTGGTTAATCAGTTCAGTATTTAAGCAACTTGATTAGCAAAAGTGCTTGGTTTTTTAAAGAATCATTTTTGAGTGTAGGTTTCAAATTGCATTGCTACCAATCCAAGTGACATAGGAAATCAATTGAGCACAGGGCTGTAATATTCGGCAGGTACGACTTCAACTGCTGAGGCTTCACAGCTGATATCTCTTCTGATCTGTCGGTGTTCCTGCTGTACCTGTTGATTATTATGTTGAGTCTTGGATGTCAATTAACTATGTATGTAGGAATGTGCCTGTGCCTAGTTCCTGTAATAAAGCAAATTATCTAACCAGAATCTTGCTGTGATTTTTAGAACTATAGTTATTTCTGCCTTCCTTTCTCATCCCCAGAAACAGCCAACTTTAACAGTCTTTTGTATATCCTCTTTGAAATGTTTATGACTATACAAGCATCATTTTTATTTCACAAGGTGTATCACACATACCAGCTTGCTACTTTTTATCCGCCTAATATATATTTGAAGATACCTCCCTTCATGTTTGTAAAGAGCAGGTGTCTTCTTTTTGAATTGTTGCAAGCTACAATAATCCATAGATGTACCAGGATTCATTTAGCCCTCTACTGATAGGCATTTAACTTGTTTCTAATCTTTAGTTAGTACAAAAAAGTACACAGACTGCATCCTTGTACATATTTCTTTGCTTATACATGACAGTCTATATTTTTTTACTATCTACCTCTTTTTATCTCTTTTATTTTTTATTTTTTGACACAGTTACAGGAGTCTGTCTCTTAAACATTTAATACCTACTATGTATAAGACAAAGTTGCTCTGCTAGGTGTTGGGGATGTAAAATAGCCTAAGACACACTCTACACTCCTCATATTTTTAATGTAATTGGATAAACAAAATGTCTGCTGATAAAGATAAAGAAGCAAAGTAGTTTATGAATTGTAATTTGTGGATGACTTTACAGCCAGAGGAACTTAGAGAACAAAAAGGTCATTTGAGTCTGCAATGGCATGGGGCAATGAATGGGATTTGAGCTAGTCTCTAAAAAGGGCAGGCATTAGATACAGGAATAATAGAAGGCAACATATCCAGGCAGGAAAAACAAAGTGAAAAAATCATGGAAATTGAAAGGTACATTGCATGTTTTGCAGGATGCCATTTTGGTCAATTTAGGATAATGGCATATAGACATCATTAAAATTCAAGGAAAAGTGATTCATACTTCAAAAGAAAAGAATATTTTTGCTACAAAATTGTACTAATCTAAGCCCAGTTCAGCAGAAAATGAAAGAATCAAAACATGAACAGTGAATCATAGCAACCCCTAGCTTTCGTCACTAAAATTATTTTATGGTCATCTCTCCATTTTCAAAGAAAATATCTGGAATTACCTGGTTTGGGCACTTTGATCTGGTAACACCTCTTGAGGGATCAGTCAGTCCCGAACCCTGTTGAATATATATCATGTACTAGATGCTAAACCAATCAAATTGAGTAAAACATTAAACCTGTCCTTGAAGAAACAAGTATTCATGTCTTTGATTTTATTTTGTTATTATTATTGTTTTTTTGAGATGGAGTCTCTTACTCTGTTGCCCAGTCTGGAGTGCTGTGGTATGATCTTGGTTCACTGCAACTCCCACCTCCCAGGTTCAAGCAATTCTCCTGCCTCAGCCTCCTGAATAGCTGGGACTATAGGCATGCACCACCACTTCTGGCTAACTTTTGTATTTTTAGTGCAGACCAGGTTTCATCATGTTTCCCAGGCTGGTCTCAAACCCCTGGGCTCAGGCGATCCACTGGCCTCCCAAAGTGCTGGAATTATAAGCATATGCCAGCACGCCCAACTCCTTGTATTCATGTCTTATCTCTTCACACTCCTCTTTCCCTTCTCAACATATGACAACCTTGAAATAGCTAACACAGGCCTTAGAATTTAATCATGAGTCAATAGCTCCATTGATCTCACTCCATAATTTGCATTTATTAAAAACAAAGAAAAGGAAATCGAAAAAAGTAAGAGGTCTTAGTAAATTTGGGAGGTAGTTTTCAAGGTAAACTGTTCAAAGTAAATCCAGTAAATTATTATTTATTACCGAATAAGATATGGTACCTTGAACAATAAAAAACAAGACACATTTGTGTCTGCATTAGCAAAGGTAAATGCTAGTTTGTTGATAGAAGATTAAAGTAAAAATTCTCAGTGGATGGATTACAACAATGGAAGTTTATTTCTCATGGATGTCAAGTCCAGTTGGTAGTTGTGGGAAGGTAATGCCCATGTAGTTTATCTGGGGCTCAGGTTACCAGAAGCTCCCTCATCTTCAGTGTGAATCTTCAAATGTCACGCTGGAATTGAACAACCGGCTGGCAGATGGGGGAAGAGAGAGTGTATTATTACATAAGAAGTTTTTAAGGATCATGCACCATGTCTGGAAATAACAAAAATAGTGTTACTCCTGTTTCCATTAGCTAGAACTCAACCACATCACCCCCATCTAATTCGAAGGGAGCCAGACAACTAGGCAGCCACTATTCAATTATAAGTTTACAATATGGATCAGAAGCAAGAATCTTTTGGGGATAGCTAGTCATCTCTGCCACGGTGTCCATTCTCTTCTAAAACAGTCTGATTTAGGGCATTCTTACTTATTTGCATTATTTTCTCACTAGAACTATTTGCTTAAGAGTGATTGATAAAAAAATACAGTGAAACTTTGTATAAACTTCCATGCCAAGAGACATGATTTCTAGTCAGAACCTTCCTGCAAAGTTTTCTGAGTATACAATATGACATAGGCAAAAAAATGTGAGGCCATGTTTCTCTAAAAAATGGTATTTTCAATGGGTAGGTAATTTATTAGTAGCCTATAAGAGGATTCTCTTCAATGCATTTCTCTGTCGCTGTAAAAGTCAACCTCCAATTTAAAACTAGGCCAATCATAAAAAGTAATTCCTAGGGATGGCAAAAAAGTTGTTCACTGTATTAGTCACTATCAAGTTGAAAGAATACACAGAAAAAGGTAAATAGGATACCCGAGATTTTTTAAAGACCTATTGAAATTTGTATGCTTTCAATTAATGTAGCATTATGGTATCTCTATATGGATGCTAAACTTCTCAATCTTATTTTTGTTAAGATTCAGTTTTTGGAAGCAGACTATTAAAAACATGTATAATTCTCCTTTCTAACATCTACTAGGGAATATACACACAAATGTATTCATATAAAAATATTTGCATTTCAGAAATCCAAAGATCTAATAATTTTTATCTGCTCTGATTCACAACAGGAATTTATCTTAAAAATGAGTTATGGTTAAAATTGTCTTTAAAAAACTTTTACTTTTTGATCTGAAACTGTTTCAGACTTATAGAAATACTACCAAAATTGCACAAATAATTCATACACACCCATTCACTGAGATTCCCCCAAATGGTCAAAGTTTACCTTACCACATTTGCTGTCGCCATCTCCGTCTCCGTATTTGTCTCCTTCCCTTTCTCTCTCTCCCTCTCTCTCTCCACACACACACATGGTTTTTCTAGGATCATTTGATAGAAGGTTGACAATAAAATTTCCCTCTATTTCTAAATACTCCAGTAGGTATTCCCTGAAAACAGGTGTATTCCATTTCATAAACACAGTATACTAACCAAAATCAGGAATTTAAATATGATAAAATGATATTATATAATTTTCAGTTCTATTCAATTTCACCAATTATCACACTAACTTCATATGAACAAAAAAGAAAAATCTGGTCCAGGATTCATTCCTGGGATGACACGTTGCTTTTCATATCCGCAGCACTTTGGTCCCCTTTGAGACATTTTTTCAGTCTCTTTTTTTTTTTCATGACCTTGACATTTTTGAACAGTACGGGCCAGTTATTTTGTCAAAAGTCCCTCAGTTTAGGTTTGCCTGATGTTTCCTTTTGATTAGATTCAACTCACACATTTTTGATATGAATATCACAGAATTAATATGGGTTCTTCTCTCATATTGTATAATGAGGTCCATGGTAAAAATTTGTCCCATTACCTACCTGGTACCTGGTGATGTTAACTTTCATTATCCGTTAAAGGGGTGTCTGCCTGGTTTCTCTACTATAAAGTTACTAGTTTTTCCTTTGAAATTTATAAATATCTTGCAGAGAGATACTTTGATACTAATTAAGTGTCTTATTTCCCATCATTCACTAACTTTGGTGTCCATTGATGATCTTTTCCTGAAGCAATTGTTGCTATAGTAGTTGCCAAATGGCAATGTTCTAATTTTATCATACCTTTTCTATTAATTTGGATTCTACTGTAAGAATGAGTTTTCCCTTCTTCCCTACTAATTTATTTTTATTCATTTAATTACATATGTTAATATAAGCTCATGGTTTCTTGTTTTATTCTATGGATTATTATCTGTTACTGCATCATGTATTCTGATTCTCTTTTTTTTTTTTTTTTTTTTTTTTT
>NW_022437013.1:1536216-1537754 GCF_009761245.1 Sapajus apella | reverse complement strand
AAAAAAAAAAAAAAAAAAATCTATTAAATGCTCTTTGTTCAAATATTGGATTTTATTATTTAATAAAAAGATTGATTTTTTTTTTTTTTTTCTGGAGACAGAGTTTCGCTCTTATCACCCAGGATGGAGTGCGATGGCATGATCTGGGCTCACTGCAATCTCTGCCTCCTTAGTTCAAGCAATTCTCCTGCCTCAGCCTCCCAGGGAGCTGGGATTACAGGTGCCTGCCACCATGCCTGGATAATTTTTGTGTTTTTAGTAGAGACGGGTTTCATCATGTTGGCCAGACTGATCTCGAACTCCTGACCTCAGGTGATCCGCCCATCTCGGTCTCCCAAAATGCTGGGATTACAGGTGTGAGCCACCATGCCTGGCCTAGAATTGTTAATTAACTAGGTATCAAGTTAAGTGGAACTGTAAAACTGTTGGTAGTTGTTGAATTTCCCTTTTACACCATAAGCTCATTGAAGAGGCTATATGCCTCCTCTGCAGTTTTAGCATGGTGACCACAAAAAGCAGCCAATAACTAATGCTAGCAGCGTTCACACTGATTGCCGTTGCCTTACCCAGGAGCATACAATGAATCCTTCTTTGTGATTACAACAAATCTAAACACCTGAGACTGGCCTGATCCTGGAAAACAGGCTGAAAGCATTTAAAATCATCTCAGAGGTCTAAATATCCTAATTTTATGGTAGGATATCTAAAATCATCCCATTTCCAATCTCTTATCTTATTTTAGTTCTCCAAATAGGTTTTCCTATCAGAAAGAAAAAGTATTGGCTAGTTAACACAGTTCTCTCTTCCATTTGACAGGTAATTCTGGATATTAGAATGCAGTTCCAAAGTCTATGCCTCTTGGGTAATTAAAATTCAAGTTTCTGACTTTCAAAAATGAGCATCATCTCTGCCTCTTATTTCTCATGTTCTTTTGCTGACAACTTCCAAATCCCTATCTCTATTCAGATCACTCCAGATTTATATGAATTTCCATTTTCTGGATATTTCCATTTGAGCATTCCACAGGTATCATAAATTCACAATTTTCTCTCTGACAAAAGAATACATGAGAACAGCCTTGGCCGGGTGTGGTGGCTCACGCCTGTAATCGAAGCACTTTGGAGGCCAAGGCGGGTGGATCACCTGAGGTTGGGAGTTCAAGACCAGCCTGACCAACATGGTGAAACCCCATCTTTAAAAAAAAAAAAAAAGAGAACAGCCTTTTCCACACCCCATTATTCCTGCTGTAGGTCATATGTATTCTTTTTAAGTACTGTATACATAGACAATTTAAAAATTACAGACCACATCAGGAGTTCAAGACCAGCCTGGCCAAGGTGGTAAAACCCCATGTCTACTAAAAATACAAAAATTAGTCGGGTGTGGTGGCGGGTGCCTGTAATCCCAGCTACTCGTGGATGCTGAGGCAGAGAATTGCTTGAACCCAAGAGGCGGAGGTTGCAGCAAGCCGAGATCACGCCATTGCACTTCAGCCTGGGTGAGGGAGTGAGACTCCGTCTCAAAAAAAAAAAAAAAAG